>NC_138819.1:1124430-1283399 GCF_965178545.1 Coloeus monedula
GGGGGTCCGTAGAAGCAGGGGGGGGGGGGTTTTTAGGGCCGGGTGGAATTGGGGGGGGTCTCGGGGGTCCCCGATCCGGGGGGGCTCAATCGTCCCATTCATCGTCGTCCTCCTCCTCCTCGCTGGCCGCGCCTTCATCTGGGGGGGGGGTCAAAAAGGGGAGGTCAGGGGGGTCAGGGGGGGTCAGGGGGGTCGTGGGGGGTCAGGGGGGTCGTGGGGGGGGTCTCGGGGGTCTCACCTGAGGAATGGATGACGCGGCTCCGCTTCTGCATCACGTCCATGAGGGCCCCCACGAGCCCCCCCGCGCCGGAGCCCGCGCCCACCTCGGGGGTCTCAGGGGTCTGGGGGGGGGGGGACGGGGGGAGGGGGGGGTCAGGCAGGACCCCAAAAGGTCAGGGGACCCCCCCCCCCCCCCCAAATGATAACGGGATCCCCCCCCCAAAAAGGGTCATGGAGGAGCCCCTCCCCCATCCCATGGGCTCACCGCCCCCCCAAAGGTCACGGGACCCCCCCTTGGACACCCCCGAGGGTCCCACCCCCCTTTTTGGGGTCTCACCCTCGCTCTTTGGGGTCCCACGCCCCGTTTTGGGGTCCCACCCCCCTTTTTCGGGTCCTGCCCCCGGTTTTGGGGTCCCACGCCCCTTTTTGGGGTCCCGCCCCCGTTTTTGGGGTCCCACCCTCCCTCTTTGGGGTCCCACCCTCCGTTTTTGGGGTCCCTCGCCCCTTTTTGAGGTCCCTCGCCCCTTTTTGGGTCCCTCGCCCCTTTTTGGGGTCCCACCCCCGTTTTTGAGGTCCCACGCCCCTTTCTGGGGTCCCACGCCCCTTTTGAGGTCCCACCCCCGTTTTTGGGGTCCCACGCCCCTTTTTGAGGTCCCACGCCCCTTTTTGGGGTCCCTCGCCCCTTTTGGGGGTCCCTCGCCCCTTTTGGGGGTCCCACCCCCGTTTTTGGGGTCCCACGCCCCTTTTTGAGGTCCCACGCCCCTTTTTGGGGTCCCTCGCCCCTTTTGGGGGTCCCTCGCCCCTTTTTGGGGTCCCACCCCCGTTTTTGAGGTCCCACGCCCCTTTTTGGGGTCCCACGCCCCTTTTTGAGGTCCCACGCCCCTTTTTGAGGTCCCACCCCCGTTTTTGGGGTCCCACCCCCGTTTTTGGGGTCCCTCGCCCCTTTTTGGGGTCCCGCCCCCCCGCACCTTGTTGAGCGTCACCCCCTGGCGGATCTGGTCCAGCAGCGCCCCCCGGCCCGGGGGGGTCGCGGGGGGGGCTCCTCCGGAGGGGGGAGGGGGCGGGGGAGGGGGGGGAGGGGGCGGAGCCGCCGCTCCGGGCAGGGCGGGGCCTCGCGGGGGAGGGGCGGGGCCTCGCGGAGGGGGCGGGGCCGGGGGAGGGGCGGGGCCGGCGCGGGGAGGGGGCGGGGCCGGGACCCCCGAGCGGGAGCGGCTGGAGGAGGGGGGAGGGGCGGGGGGAGGGGCGGGAGGCCCACGGCCCGGTGGGGGAGGGGGCGGTCCTGGGGGGGGGGGGCGGAGAGAGAGAGAAGGGGGGAGGGGTCAGAGGGGGCACAGAGACCCTCGGAGGTGCCCCCGGGTGATCCCCAGAACCCCCCCGGTCCCCTCAGGTACCCCCAGGTGCCCCCCACCCCCCACACAGGTACCCCCAGGTGTCCCCAGGTGCCCCCCACCCCCCCCGCAGGTACTCCCAGGTACCCCCAGGTGTCCCCAGGTGCCCCCCACCCCCCCCGCAGGTACTCCCAGGTGTCCCCAGGTGCCCCCCACCCCCCCCGCAGGTACTCCCAGGTACCCCCAGGTGCCCCCCACCCCCCCCGCAGGTACTCCCAGGTACCCCCAGGTGACCTCCAGGTACCCCAAGCCCCCCCCCGGCACCCACCCTGGTGCCCACCAGGGACCTCCACGTGCCCACAGGACACCCCAGGCGCCCCCAGCCCCCTCCCAGGTGCCCCCCAGGTACCCCCCAGGTGCCCCCAGCCCCACCCTGGCGCCGCATCTCCTCGCGCACGGCCTGCAGCCCCCCCCGGCCCTCGATGAAGTCGTGGATCAGCCGCGAGGTCTCGGCGTCGGCCAAGTGGCGCTCGCTGACCCCGGCCTGGGCGAAGAGTGACCGCAGCGCCGGGTCCAGGTTGGCGAGCTGCGGGGACAGGGCACGGCGCTGGCACGCACTGCGGGCTCACCCGGGGGGGCACCGGGACACCAAGGGGTCACTCAGGACACCAAGGGGTCAACGGGCACCCCAGGGGGTCACTGGCACCCTGCAGGGTCACTCGGGACGCCAAAGGGGTCAATGGGCACCCCAGGGGGTCACTGGCACCCAGCAGGGTCACTCAGGACACCAAGGGGTCAACGGGCACCCCAGGGGGTCACTGGCACCCTGCAGGGTCACTCAGGACACCAAGGGGTCAACGGGCACCCCAGGGGGTCACTGGCACCCAGCAGGGTCACTCAGGACACCAAGGGGTCAATGGGCACCCCAGGGGGTCACTGGCACCCTGCAGGGTCACTCAGGACACCAAGGGGTCAACGGGCACCCCAGGGGGTCACTGGCACCCTGCAGGGTCACTCAGGACACCAAGGGGTCAACGGGCACCCCAGGGGGTCACTGGCACCCTGCGGGGTCACCCCATGGGGTCACTGTGACCTCAGGGGGTCACTGGCACCCCACAGCAGGGGGGACACGGGGGGTCCGGGTGGCACCTACGTCCAAGCCGCTGTTGGGGTCCCACCCGACGTGACTGACGTGCCTGGGGGGGGGAGGGGAGGGGAGAGGGGCTGGGGGAGCCACAGGGACCCAGGAACCCCCCCCAGACCCCCCCAGTGCCCCCCAGACCCCCCCTGAACCCCCCCATAGACCCCCAGTGCCCCACAGACCCCCAGTACCCCACAGACCCCCCCTGAACCCCCCCAGACCCCCCAGTGCCTCCCAGTGCCCCCCAGTCTCCCCCAGTGCCCCCCAGAGACCCCCAGTGCCCCCCCCAGAGACCCCGAGTGCCCCACAGACCCCGAGTGCCCCCCAGACCCCCCCTGAACCCCCCCAGACTCCCCCAGTGCCCCCCAGACCCCCCAGTGCCCCCCAGTGCCCCACAGACCCCACCAGACCCCCCAGTGCCCCCCAGACCCCCCCTGAACCCCCCCAGAGCCCCCCAGTGCCCCACAGACCCCCCTGACCCCCCCCAGACCCCCCCATAGACCCCCAGACCCCCCAGTGCCCCCCACCGCTCCCCCACCCCCCAGCCCCCCCCCTCCCCCACCCAGACCCACTTGAAGCCGGAGGGGGCTCCGATATCGGCCTTGGAGATTTTCTTGCGCCCCCCCCCCTTTTTGGGCTCCCCGGGGGGGGCTCCGGCCGTGGGGGGGGGTCCCGAGGTGGGGGAGGGTCCCGAGGGGGGGCTGGGCAGCCCCCGGTACCGGCTGGGGGTGATGTCGGGGTTGGGGATGGGCACGGCCGGGATGGGGGGGCCTGGAGGGGGGGGGGGAATTGTTATGGGGCACTGGGACCCCCCCGCTGTGGGGCTGGACCCCAAAAGCACCAAGAAACCCCAACCCCCCCCAAAGAGACTCCCCCAAAACCCCCTTACACCCCCCCAGAGGTGCCAGAAGTGCCCCCAGAGACCCCCAAACCCCCCAAAGACCCCCCAGAGACCCTCAAACCACCTTAAACCCCCCCCAGAGACCCCCCAAACACCCCCCAAACACCCTCCCCAGAGACCCCCAAAACCACCTTATAACCCCCCCCAGAACCCCAACCCAACCTGAGACCCCAAAACCCCCAAAAGACCCCCCAGAGACCCTCAAACCACCTTAAACCCCCCCAGAGACCCCCAAAACCCCCCAAAGACCCTCCCAGAGACCCCCCAAACCCCCCAAAGACCCTCCCAGAGACCCCAACCCGAGACCCTAAAACCCCCAAAACCCCCCCCAGAGACCCCCAAAACCACCTTAAACCCCCCCAGAGACCCCAACCCAACCTGAGACCCCAAAACCCCCAAAAGACCCTCCCAGAGACCCCCCAAAACCCCCCAAAGACCCTCCCAGAGACCCCAACCCAACCTGAGACCCTAAAACCCCCAAGACCCCCCCCAGAGACCCCCAAAACCACCTTAAACCCCCCCAGAGACCCCAACCCAACCTGAGACCCCAAAACCCCCAAAAGACCCCCCAGAGACCCCCAAAACCTCCCAAAGACCCCCCCCAGAGACCCCAACCCAACCTGGGACGCTAAAACCCCCCAAGACCCCCCCAGAGACCCCAACCCGAGACCCCAAAATCCCCCCAAAGACCCCAAACCCTCCCTACAGCCTCCCCCCCCCCCCCGATGCCTCCAGCACCCCGAATTCACCCCAAATCCCCCCCTGCTCCCCCCAGGACCCCCAAATCCTCCTCAATTCCCACCCTGGGCCCTCCCCGACCCCCCCCAAATGGGGCAGGACCCCCCCAAATGGGGGAGCACCCCCCCCCCTCCTCACTCACCATCGGGGTTGGGGGTCCTGGGGAGGCTCCCCCGATGCTCTGGGGGGGGCACAAGGAGGGTCAGGGGGGGGTGGGGACCCCCCCCAGTGACCCCAAAACGCCCCCGGGGGGGTCAGGACTCACCATGGCCGGGGGGTGGGGGAGGGGGCAGCGGCTGCTTCTCTGTGAGGGGAGAAAAGGGGGGGTCAGAGCGGGGGGAGGGGGGGTTTGGGGGTCCCAGGGATTGGGGGGGAGCGGGGATCCGGTGGAATTTTGGGGGGTCCCGCTGGATTTTTGGGAGTCCCCAGTGGATTCTGGGCATTCCAAGTGGATTTGGGGGGGGGGGTTGTGACGTAGTTTTGGGGTTCCCGGTGTATTTTGGGGGGTCCCAGGTGCATTTTGGGGTCCCCAGGTGCATTTTGGGGGAGTCCCAGGTGCATTTTGGGGTCCCAGGTGCACTTTAGGAGGGTCCCGGTGTATTTCAGGGGGTCCCAGGTACATTTTGGGGTCCCCAGGTGCACTTTGGTGTTCCCAGGTGCATTTCGTGGTTGCCAGGTGCATTTTGGGTGGGTCCCAGGTGCATTTTGGGGGAGTCCCAGGCGCATTTCGGGGTCCCAGGTGCATTTTGGGGTCCCAGGTGCACTTTGGGAGGGTCCCGGTGTATTTCAGGGGGGTCCCAGGTGCATTTCGGGTCCCCAGGTGCATTTCGGGTCCCAGGTGCATTTCGGGGTCCCAGGTGCATTTCGGGGGGTTCCCAGGCGCATTTCGGGGTCCCAGGTGCATTTGGAGGGTCCCGGTGTATTTCAGGGGGGTCCCAGGCGCATTTTGGGGGGGTCCCAGGCACATTTCAGGGTCCCAGGCGCATTTTGGGGAGGGGTCTCTCACCGCTCCGCTGCTGCCGCCGCCGCAGCCGCTCCTGGACGCGGCCCTCGAACGTCGCCGCCTCGGCCTCGGACGCGAAGTTCAGCCCCGCCCACCCCTCCTGAGCCAATCAGGGGCGGCCGTGGGCACCCGGGCCACGCCCACTCGCCCCAAACCACGCCCCTTTTCCTTTATATGGCCACACCCCATTAGGCCACACCCATCCAAAGCCACGCCCATTTTCCTTACATGGGCGCATTGAGCACAGGCCACGCCCACACGATGCAGACCCCGCCCACATTCTCTGGCCACGCCCACTTGCTCTTGACCACGCCCCCACCCAAATTTTTTTTCCTGGCCACACCCATTTAAGCTCCTCCCCTTTGCCCCACCCAATCGGCTCCTCCCACCTTTCCATGGCCACGCCCACACCCCAACACCACCCATTGGCCCCGCCCCTCGACCCGACCTCATTTCCATAGCCCCGCCCACTGACCACGCCCTCCACGAGCCACGCCCTTTTTGGCCACACCCACCCTCCCCCGGCCCCGCCCACTCACGTGGCTGATGAAGGTGTGGAAAAAGGGGGTGGGGGTCTTGTAGCCCATCCCCCCCTGCAGCTCCTGCTCCCACCACAGCTCCCCAGCCTGGGGGGGGTCGGGGCTCAGGGACCCCCCAAAAATCCCCCCAACCCCCCGGGATCCCCCCAGGACCCCTCCCCACCCAATCCCCAACCCCCTTGACCTCCCCCCATCCTGGGATTTGGGGACCCCCCCGTCGGGATTGGGGAAACCCCCCGGGATTTTGGGGACACCCCCCTCCCCCCCGCCCAGGATTCCGGGGACCGCCCGGGATTTTGGGGACCCTTACGAGGATTTGGGGACCCCCCCCCCCGCGATTTTGGGGACCTCCCCCCATGTTAGGGGCCGGCAGAAGATGGGGATGAAGTGGAAGGAGTGGGGCTCAGCCCAGACCCACCCCACAGATTTGGGGACAACCCCTGGGGTTTGGGGACTCCCCCCGGTGATTTTGGGGCCCCCCCGAGGATTTTGGGGCCCCCCAGGCTCACGGGCAGGCGGAAGATGCGGATGAAGTAGGAGCGCCGGGGGCTGTCCCGGACCAGGCAGGCGACGCCGCAGCCCCGGAGGCTCCAGGAGCCCCCCGGGACCCCCCCGGGGACCCCCCCGGGCTCGGCCACCACGAGCTGGACCACGGCCGTCACCAGGGTCTGCGGGGACACGGCGGGGTGGGACCATGGGGACCCCAAAATCCCCCCTGAGACCCCCCCCCAGACACCCCAAATCCACCCTGGACACCCCAAAATCCCCCCTGAGACCCCCCCCAGACACCCCAGAACTGCCCCAAATCCACCCCAGCAACACCAAAATCCCCCCCAAAACCCCCCCCAGACACCCCAAAACTGCCCCAAATCCACCCCGGAGACCCCAAAATCCCCCCCGAAACCCCCCCCCAGACACCCCAGAACTGCCCCAAATCCACCCCGGAGACCCCAAAATCCCCCTGAGGCCCCCCCCCAGACACCCCAGAACTGCCCCAAATCCACCCCGGAGACCCCAAAATCCCCCCCGAGACTCCCCCCAGACACCCCAGAACTGCCCCAAATCCACCCCGGAGACCCCAAAATCCCCCCCAAACCCCCCCCCCCCCCCCAGACACCCCAGAACTGCCCCAAATCCACCCCGGAGACCCCAAAATCCCCCCTGAGACCCCCCCTCCAGACACCCCAGAACTGCCCCAAATCCACCCCGGAGACCCCAAAATCCCCCCCCAAAACCCCCCCAGACACCCCAGAACTGCCCCAAATCCACCCCGGAGACCCCAAAATCCCCCCTGAGACCCCCCCCAGACATTCCAAATCCACCCTGGACACCCCAAATCCACCCCGGAGACCCCAAAATCCCCCCCGAACCCCCCCCCAGACACCCCAAAACTGCCCCAAATCCACCCCGGAGACCCCAAAATCCCCCGAGACCTCAAAATCCATCCCTGAGAACCCAAACCCTCCCCGAGACCCCCCCCCAAAACCACCTTACAACCCCCTCCCCTCCCCCGAGACCCCAAAACCGCCCCGATGCCCCCAGGACCCCAAAACCCATCCTGGAGACCCCAAATACCCCCCCAGCACCCCCCCAAATCCTCCCAGCAGCCCCCTAAGTACCCCTCAAACCCCCCAGATCCTCCCCAAATCCCCCCCAGGATCTTTAAGACCCCCCTCAAATCCCTCAATTTCCCCCCAAATCTCCCTCAAGACCCTCCCAGTTCCTCCCAGTTCCTCCCAGTTCCCCCCAGTTCCTCACCACGCATTTCCTGCCCAGCAGCTCGAAGATCCGCAGGTTCTCCTGCTCCCCCAGCAGCTCCGAGGGGACGTTGTCCCCCCCCGGCCGCGCCCCCCGGCTCATCCCCAATTCCCGGGACCCCCAAAATCCCTGGAAACCCCACAAAAAACCGCCCTGGGACCCCCAAAAACCTCCCAAAAACCGCCCTGGGACCCCCAAAAACCTCCCAAAAACTGCTCTGGGACCCCAAAAATTGTCCTGGGACCCCCAAAACCCTCCCAAAAACTGCCCTGGGACCCCAAAAATTGCCCTGGGACCCCCAAAACCCTCCCAAAAACTGCCCTGGGACCCCAAAAATTGTCCTGGGACCCCCAAAACCCTCCCAAAAACTGCCCTGGGACCCCAAAAACTGCCCTGGGACCCCCAAAACCCTCCCAAAAACTGTCCTGGGACCCCCAAAACCGCCCTGGGCCCTCCCCCCCCAAAAACTCCGGGTGCCCCTGAGGCCTCTTCCGGCCGGAAGCACCCAAAGGTGGCGGGGACGTCACCTCCGGACTGGGAGGGGAACTGGGGGAACTGGGAGGAACTGGGGAGGCTGGGAGGGGAACTGGGAGGGACGGGAGGGGAACTGGGAGGGACTGGGGGAGACTGGGGGGGACTGGGGGGGCTGAGAGAAGAACTGGGGGAACTGGGAGGGACTAGGGAAGGGAATGGGGGAGACTGGGAGGGACTGGGGGAACTGGGAGGGACGGGGAAGGGGAACTGGAAGGACTGGGAGCAGCCTCCGCCAACGATGGGAACGCAACTGGGAACACTGGGAACATCCCAGTCTTGGCCCCGCCCCTGCCCACGCCCTCCCAGTTCGGACTCGGAGCTCCCCAGTTCATACTGGGAATGGCAAATCCCTTCCCAGTCCATACTGGGAACCTCCAACCACTTCCCAGTCCATACTGGGAGCCCCCAGTCCCCTCCCAGTCCATACTGGAAGCTCACCAGTTCATACTGGGAATGGTAAATCCCTTCCCACTCCATACTGGGAGCCCCCAGTCCCCTCCTAGTCCATACTGGAAGCTCACCAGTTCATACTGGGAGTGGTAAATCCCTTCCCAGTCCATACTGGGAGCCCCCAATCCCCTCCCAATCCATACTGGAAGCTCACCAGTTCATACTGGGAGTAGTAAATCCCTTCCCAGTCCATACTGGGAGCCCCCAATCCCCTCCCAGTCCATACTGGAAGCTCACCAGTTCATACTGGGAATGGTAAATCTCCTCCCAGTCCATACTGGAAGCTCACCAGTTCATACTGGGAGTAGTAAATCCCTTCCCAGTCCATACTGGGAGCCCCCAATCCCCTCCCAGTCCATACTGGGAGCCAGACCAGTAACAGGCATTGTTTATTGGCGATTCCGGCACCTCTGGGACCCCCTGGGGGGAGGGGCAATAAATAAGGGGGGGGAGGGGAGAAGGCACCCAGGGTGGGGGGCAGGAACTGGTTTGTACTGGTCCATACTGGGAGAAGGCCTATGGGCATCAATACAGCAGTGGGGGCACCCTACCAGTCCATACTGGTCCATACTGGGAGGACGCAAGGCCACGCGGGTGAAGAGATCCTGGGCGAGCTCTGGACTGGTTTGTACTGGTCCATACTGGTCCATACTGGGAGGACGCAAGGCCACGCCGGTGAAGAGCTCCCAGTTTGGCTGCTGGACTGGTCCGTACTGGTCTGTACTGGTGCATGCTGGGATGGCCGAAGGCCATGGCAAGGCACTGGTCCGTACTGGTCCATACTGGTCCAAACCAAGGCGATGCACGTGGAGCTCCCAGCTCCTTCCTGCTCCACACTGGTCCGTACTGGTCCATACTGGTCCGGCCCAATGCAACGTAGATCCAAGAGTTCCCAGCCGGGATGTCGCAGTGGCTCATACTGGTTCATACTGGTTTATAGTGGGATGTCCCACGATGGTGCACAACTCAGCGGGGAGGCACTGGGCTGTACTGGTTCATACTGGGAGGGGTCTCCGGTGCCACGGGGGGGTCACAGGGAGGGCCTGGGGGTCTCTGCTGACCCCAAGCAGGAGCCTCACGCCCCCACGGGGGGTCCCCACCTTGTCCTGGGGGCTCCCAGGGGGTCCCTGGAGACCCTCATGGGGTCCCAGCGTGTCCTCGTGACCCCAGGGTGACCTCAGGGGGGTCCCCAAGGTGACCCCGAGACCTCTCAGACCTCCCATGGGATCCCAGTGTGTCCTCGTGACCCCAGGGTGACCTCAGGGGGACGTTTTACGGTGTCCCCACCTCGTCCTACAGCTCCCCACGCTCGGCTTGGGAGTCCCCGTGACGGCTCTGGGCTCCCTGGAGATGTTCTGTGGGTTCCCCACATGGTCCTAAAGACCCCCAGAGTGACCCAAGGGGCCCCAAAGTGACCTCGAGATGTTCTATGGGGTCTCCATGTTGTCCTAAAGACCCTCAGAGTGACCAAAGGGTCCCCAAGGAGACCTCAAGATGTTCTGTGGGGTTTCCACATGGTCGTAAAGACCCCCAGAGTGACCAAAGTGTCCCCAAGGAGACCTCAAGATGTTCTATGGGGTCTCCACATTGTCCTAAAGACCCCCAGAGTGACCCAAGGGTCCCCAAGGTGACCCCAAGACCTCAAGGAGATGTTCTGTGGGTTCCCCACATGGTCCTAAAGACCCCCAGTGACCAAAGGGTCCCCAAAGTGACCTCAAGATGTTCTGTGGGGTCTCCACATTGTCCTAAAGACCCCCAGAGTGACCCCAGGGTCCCCAAGGTGACCTCGAGATGTCCTATGGGGTCTCCACATTGTCTTAAAGACCCCCAGAGTGACCAAAGGGTCCCCAAACTGACTTCAAGATGTTCTATGGGGTCTCCACATTGTCTTAAAGACCCCCAGAATGACCCAAGGGGCCCCAAGGTGACCCCAAGACCTCAAGGAGATGTTCCGTGGGTTCCCCATGTCGTCCTAAAGACCCCCAGAGTGACCAAAGGGTCCCCAAGGAGACCTTGAGATGTCCTATGGGGTCTCCACATTGTCCTAAAGACCCCCAGAGTGACCAAAAGGTCCCCAAGGTGACCTCAAGATGTTCTGTGGGGTCTCCACATTGTCCTAAAGACCCCCAGAGTGACCCAAGGGTCCCCAAGGTGACCCCGAGATGTCCTATGGGGTCTCCACATTGTCCTAAAGACCCCCAGAGTGACCCCAGGGTCCCCAAGGTGACCCCAAGACCTCAAGGAGATGTTCTGTGGGTTCCCCATGTCGTCCTAAAGACCCCCAGTGACCAAAGGGTCCCCAAGGTGACCTCGAGATGTTCTATGGGGTTTCCACATGGTCCTAAAGACCCCCAGAGTGACCCCAGGGTCCCCAAGGAGACCTCAAGATGTTCTATGGGGTTTCCACATGGTCCTAAAGACCCCCAGAGTGACCAAAGGGTCCCCAAGGTGACCCCAAGACCTCAAGGAGATGTTCTGTGGGTTCCTCACATGGTCCTAAAGACCCCCAGTGACCAAAGGGTCCCCAAGGTGACCTCGAGATGTTCTATGGGGTCTCCACAGTGTCCTAAAGACCCCCAGAGTGACCCAAGGGTCCCCAAGGTGACCCCAAGACCTCAAGGAGATGTTCTATGGGTTCCCCATGTCGTCCTAAAGACCCCCAGAGTGACCAAAGGGGCCCCAAAGTGACCTCGAGATGTTCTATGGGGTCCCCAAATTGTCCTAAAGACCCCAGAATGACCCCAGGGCCCCCAAGGAGACCTCAAGATGTTCTATGGGGTTTCCACATTGTCCTAAAGACCCCCAGTGACCAAAGGGTCCCCAAGGTGACCCCAAGACCTCAAGGAGATGTTCTATGGGGTCTCCATGTTGTCCTAAAGACCCTCAGAGTGACCAAAGGGTCCCCAAGGAGACCTCAAGATGTTCTATGGGGTTTCCACATGGTCCTAAAGACCCCCAGAGTGACCAAAGGGTCCCCAAAGTGACCTCAAGATGTTCTATGGGGTCTCCACATTGTCCTAAAGACCCCCAGAGTGACCAAAGGGTCCCCAAAGTGACTTCAAGATGTTCTATGGGGTCTCCACATTGTCTTAAAGACCCCCAGAATGACCCAAGGGGCCCCAAGGTGACCCCAAGACCTCAAGGAGATGTTCCGTGGGTTCCCCATGTCGTCCTAAAGACCCCCAGAGTGACCAAAGGGTCCCCAAGGAGACCTTGAGATGTCCTATGGGGTCTCCACATTGTCCTAAAGACCCCCAGTGACCAAAGGGTCCCCAAGGTGACCCCAAGACCTCAAGGAGATGTTCTGTGGGTTCCCCACATGGTCCTAAAGACCCCCAGTGACCAAAGGGTCCCCAAGGTGACCTCGAGATGTCCTATGGGGTCTCCACATTGTCCTAAAGACCCCCAGAGTGACCCCAGGGTCCCCAAGGTGACCCCAAGACCTCAAGGAGATGTTCTGTGGGTTCCCAATGTCGTCCTAAAGACCCCCAGTGACCAAAGGGTCCCCAAGGTGACCTCGAGATGTTCTATGGGGTCTCCACAGTGTCCTAAAGACCCCCAGAGTGACCAAAGGGTCCCCAAGGTGACCTCAAGATGTTCTATGGGGTCTCCACAGTGTCCTAAAGACCCCCAGAGTGACCCCAGGGTCCCCAAGGAGACCTTGAGATTTCTATGGGGTCTCCACAGTGTCCTAAAGACCCCCAGAGTGACCCCAGGGTCCCCAAGGTGACCCCGAGACCTCAAGGAGATCTTCTGTGGGTTCCTCACATGGTCCTAAAGACCCCCAGTGACCAAAGGGTCCCCAAGGTGACCTCGAGATGTCCTATGGGGTCTCCACATTGTCTTAAAGACCCCCAGAGTGACCCCAGGGTCCCCAAGGTGACCCCGAGACCTCAAGGAGATGTTCCGTGGGTTCCCCACATGGTCCTACAGACCCCCAGTGACCAAAGGGTCCCCAAGGAGACCCCGAGACCTCAAGGAGATCTTCTGTGGGTTCCCCACATCACCCTCCAGACCCCGCCAGCGCCCGCAGGCTTCCCAAGGAGCACCCGCAGGGAGCCCCCACCCCATCCCCACATCCCCCTACCCCGACGGGGGTCCCGCTGGGGGTCCTGCCGGGGGTCCTGCCGGGGGTCCCGCCGGCGCCGTGCCCCCCCAGCCCTCCAGGTACCTGGCGAAGAGCCCCTTGGCGCGGCGCAGCACGCGGGGCAGCTGGTGGCGGCGCACCAGGCGGTCGAAGTGCATGGCCACCTCGTTGTAGTCGCCGGCCCGCGCCATCACGGCCTCGCGCTGCTCCAGCAGCATGGCCAGGCACACGAAGAGCAGGAAGGGGTTCCCCTGGCCCAGCTCCTCCGGCGGCGGCAGCGGGGCCCCGTCGTCCTCCACCGTCACCTCCTCGTCCGAGGAGGACGAGCATGAGGAGCACGAGGAGGAGCACGAGGAGGAGGAGGAGGAGGAGGAGGAAGGCTCTTCCCAAGCCCAACGGCCGCCCCAAGGGTCTTCGGGGGTGGTTGGGTCGTTGGGGGTGGTCTTGGGGTCATGGCGGTCGTTCTCGGGGTCATCGTGGCCGTGCTTGGGGTCCTGGTGGCTTTCTCTGAGGTTGTGTCCCTCTCCAAGGTTGCCATGTGCTTCTCCACGGTCATCGTGTCCTCCTTTGGGCTCATCACCTCTCATCCCAGGGCCACCACGTCCTTCTCTTGGGTCGTGTCCCTCTTTGGGGTCACCAAATCCTTCTCTGGGGTCATCTCGTCCCTCTTTGGGGTCTTCTTCTGCCCCTGGGGGGGACTTGGAGCCATTGAGGGCCCCACCAGCCCCTTTGAGGTCTCGGCTGAGCTCCCCAGGGTCCTCTCCGACCCTCTCTGGGGTTCTGGGGTGTTCTTGTCCCTCCCTGGGGATGCTGTGACCTTGGCGGGTCCCCCCGGAGCCCTGGGGGTCCCTCCCAGCCCCCCAGCAGAGGCTGTGGGGTCTCTGCTCCATCTCCAGGGCATCGGTGCCTTCCTCCACCTTCCTGGGGCCGCCCGGCTCCGAGTCCTTGGAGCCCTCGGGGGCTTCTCCAGCGCCCCTGGGGGGTCTCCTCTGGGGGCTCTTGGGACTTTTGGGGACGTGGCTGGAGCTCCTGGGACCCTCCTGGCCATCCCCAAGACCCTCAAGGACGTCACCAGAGCTCCTGGGACCCTCCTGGGTGGCCTTGGGACCCTCTGGGCCATCGCTGCAACCTTTGAGGCCACCACTGGAGCTCTTGGCACCGTCAGGGACATCTCCGGAGCTCTTGGGACCCTCAGAGCCATCGCTGGCAGCCTCGAGACCCCCAAGACCACCCCCAGAACCCTCCGGGACCCCTCCAGCACCGCCTCGTCCATCCTCCTCCTCCTCCTCCTCCTTCCTCCTCCTCCTCCTCCTCCTGCGGGGCGGCCGCGGCCGCAGCCCCCGGCGTTCCCTCAGCCCGCGCCGAGCCCGGCGGGCGCCCAGGGGGGCTCCGAGCAGCGGGACCCCCTCGGGGGGCGGCGGCGGCGCCGGGGGCAGCGAGCTCCAGGTGATCTCCAGCACCCTGAGCGCATCCTCGAAGGCGAACTCGCGCTTCAGCTCCAGCAGCAACCAGCGGTAGCAGAACAGCAGATCGTGGGCACCGCGCGCCGCCAGGAAGGCCCAGAACGGGGGGTCGGCGCGCCGCAGCAGCCGCCGCAGGTGGCAGAAGGCCCGGGCCAGCCCGCGGCCACCCGGGCGGAAGCGCGGGGCCAGGCGGCGCATCAGCGAGCAGAAGCACAGGAAGGCCTGCGCCTCGTCGTCCAGCACGGCCAGCAGCGGCGCCGCCACGTCCGACATGCCCTGGCAGTAGGACAGGCGCGGGTGGCCCAGCGCGAAGGTGGTCAGCAGCGCCTGCAGCGCCGCCAGGTGCGGGTGGCCCTCCTCGGGGCCGCCGAAGTAGGGGTGGGCGCGGTCGGTGCGCACCACGTCCTTGCGCACGGCCGCCGCCACCTGCGCCAGCTCGGCCGGCGCGGCGCGGGCGGCCAACGCCGCCTTCAGCGAGGAGTACTCGGCCGCCTTGAGGCGCAGGTGAGACAGGCGCTCCTGGCCCGTCAGCCCCGCGGGGAACACGTTGAGCAGGTAACGCCACACCACCTGTGCGGGGAGCGGGGCGGCGGGTCAGGGGTGTGAGGGTGCCCGGAGTGGGGCTGGGGGTGTCAGGGGGTGTCAGGGAATGCTCGGGTGGGGGGGTCAGGAGGGGTAAGAGCGTCCCCAGGTGTGGCTGAGGTGGCATCAGAAGCCCCCAGGTGTCATTCAGGCAAGAGCAGAAGGCCCAAGGTGTGACTGAGGTGGGATCAGAACCTTTCCATGCACCCCCCAGGTGTGCCCCAAGTGTGACCACACCCCCAGGTGCATCCCAGGTGTGTCCCAGGTGTGTCCCAGGTGTGCCCCAAGTGTGATCACACCCCCCAGGTGTGTTCCAGGTGTCTCCCAGGTGTGATCACACCCCCCAGGTGTGTCCCAGGTGTCTCCCAGGTGTGCCCCAGATGTGTCCCAGGTGTGCCCCAGGTGTGATCACACCCCCAGGTGTGTCCCAGGTGTCTCCCAGGTGTGCCCCAGGTGTGATCACACCCCCCAGGTGTGTCCCAGGTGTCTCCCAGGTGTGATCACACCCCCCAGGTGTGTCCCAGGTGTCTCCCAGGTGTGATCACACCCCCCAGGTGTGTCCCACGTGTGACTACACTCCCCAGATGTGTCCCAGGTGTGACCACACCCCCCAGGTGTGCCCCAGCTCTGTCCCAGGGGGCTCTGGGGTCTCACCTTGCGCAGGCCGGGCTCGACGCCGCCGTGGAAGACGTGCAGCCGCAGGTCCTGGGGCCGCAGCAGGCGCCCACCTGGGCCCAGGTACGACCTGAGGTCGGCGTCGCTCAGGGGGGCGCAGGGTGGGGGTGGGGGAGGGGGCGGGGACACCGCTGGGGTCCCCTCGGGCCACGCCAGGGCCGCCTGTGCCCGCGCCAGCGTCCGGCCAACCTGCAGGAACAGCACTGGTGGCACTGGGAGGGCACCAGGAGGGGATTGGGAGGAGACTGGAAGAGGACTGGGAGCACTGGGAGGGCACTGGGAGGGCACTGGGAGGGGTCTGGGAGCACTGGCAGTCACCAGGAGGGAACTGGGAGTCACCAGGAGGGAACTGGGAGGACTGGGATTCAGCACAAGGCTGAAAAACGGGACTGGAGATTAGAGAGAGAAAACTGGAATTAAACTGGGAAAGAGCTGGGGGTTACTGGATGTCACTGGGAAACAACTGCAAGAGCACTTAGAGAGGACTAGGAGAGGACTGGGGCTCACTGGGAGGGAGCAGGGAAGGGGTAGGGAGCACTGTAAGTCACTGGGAGAGCACTGGGAGGGCACTGGGATGCCCAAGAGAGCAGCACGAGCTCTCTGTGAACTCCTGGCAGGGTGGGGCACCACACACTGTGACCCACCTGTGCCAGGTGTGCCTCACCTGTGCCAGCAGGGCCTGGGTGAAGGGCAGGGCTGCTGCCAGCAGCGAGCGGCGCTCGGGGACCGGCTCGGCCGCCGCCACCTCCCGCGGGCTGATGATGTCCCAGTCCTCCAGCAGCGGGCCTGGGGACAGCACACCTGAGCCACAGGTACCTCACACACCTGAGCCACAGGTACCTCACACACCTGAACCATAAGTACCTAGGAAGCCTCTGGCCTCTCCTCACACACCTGGCACCCTCCCCTGGGCACCCAGCACCTCCTGACACCCACCCCAGACCCCCAAGTGTCCCAGGTGTGTGTCCCCTCCCCCCACTCAGGTGCATCCCCAGGTGTGTCCCAGGTACGTCTGTGAGTATCCCAAATATGCCTCAGGCATGTTTTCCCCCCCCCCAGGTGTGTCCCAGGTGTGTCACTCACTGTCAGGGGGGTTCCTGACGTCCAGGCGCAGCCTCAGGGTGGGCCGGGCACAGGTGAAGGCGTTGGCCAGGTCGCCATCGCTCAGCAGAGGCACAAAGGTGTCCTGGCCCTGCCCGTCCCGCGCCGCGAAGCTCAGGGCGAAGCTTTTCTTCCTGACAGAAAACAGGTGGGGTCACCTGGGTGGTCTGGGGGGGTCCCAGGTGGGGAAACCGGGGGGGCCCCACTCACCCCTGCAGGTCGAAGGCCCGGGCCAGGATGTGCTGCAGCACATCCAGCGATGTGATCTGCGGGTCCACGGCGAACGAGCGGAACTCGGGCGGCTGCTGCCCCTCGCTCTTCTGCGGGGACAGCGTCAGGGGGTCCCGGAGGCTCCCGGTTGGTTCCCGGTCGGTCCCGGAGCCCCCCGGCCCCTCACGACGACCCCAAGATGGCGGCGCTACCCATCACCATGGCAACGCCGCGCACCCACCACGACGCTGATTGGCCGCCGGGCCCCACGTGACCAAATAGGCGGGAAACTTTTCCCGCCGGCGCCACACCCTCGGGTGGCAACACCGTGGCCACGCCTCCCCGAGCTGATTGGCTGCAGAAGGCCACGTGACCCGCGCGACACCACCAACCAGCCCCGCCCACGCTCTCTGACTCTGCGACCGCGCCCACGCCAAGCCCCGCCCACCAGAGGCCCCGCCCCCTCACCTTGACGCGCACGCGCACGACCTCGCACTCCTCCTCCAGCGCGGCCACGCCCCCGGCGCCGGTACCGCCCCCCGGCGAGGCCCCGCCCCCCGGCGCCGCCGCCATCTTGGGGCGGGGTCCCGGAGGGGCTCGGGGAGGGGGAGGGTTGGGGGGGGTTTTTGGGGGGAGTTTCGCCGCCGCCGCCGCCCCCCCCCCCAAGCCGGGGAAGCGGGGGGCTGCTGTTACGTCACCGTGTTGACGTCACGCCGCGCCCCCTTGGCCGGACGGCGCGGGACAGTGGGGGGGGATCCGGAGCCGCAGCGCGCCCGTGCCCGTCCTGCGGCCGCGGCCGCGGCAACAACATCCGGGGCAGCGCGCGGAAGTGACGTCACGGGGCAGGTCCGCTGGGCGGGACCCCAGTGACGTCATAGCGTCCCTCGCGGCGCAGCGAAATGACGTCACAGGCAGCGCTTCACATCGGGTTTATTGAGGGGGGAGGGGGGCGCATGCGGGACCCCCTTAAACGGGCAACGCCAGAGTGGGGACCACGTCCTCCTGAAAGGGGAAACGCCAAGGCGGGGACCGTCCCCGGTCTTAAAGGGGCAACGACCAAAGCGGGTGCGTCCCGTCTTAAAGGGGCAGCGCCCTCCGGGGGGCCGCCTTAAAGGGGCAACGCCACGCAGGGAAGCGTTCCTCCTTCAAAGGGCAATGCCGGTGGGGCCCACCCCGTTGTTAAAGGAGCAACGACCCCCCCGCAGCAGCGGCCCGGCCGGGGGGCGGAGCCTGCAGGGGCGAGGCCCCGCCCACGAGGAGAGGCCCCTCCCCTCAGGGAGGTCCCGGGGGGGCCGCTTGTTCCTTCCTGAGCTGCGCCAGCTCCTGGGACAGCGACTCCAGGTCCTGGGAAAGGGGGGCAATGAGGGGGGGCAGCAGCCACGCCTCCTGCCCGAAGCCACGCCCTCCGAGCGGCCACACCCTCGTCCTGGCCACGCCCACACCTTAAGGCCCTCCCACACACCATAAAAGGTCAGTGACGTCACCCAGCAAACCACGCCCCAATTCTTGAGCCACGCCCCCTACGCCACACCCATCACAAGCCACGCCCCCGCATTTAGCCACGCCCCTTTACAGCGCCGCGCCCCGGGCCGGCCCCGCCCCCTCACCTGAGCCAGGTGCAGGTTCTTGGTCAGCTGCTCCTCCAGGAGGTTCTGCAGCTTCTTGTTCATCTCCCGCAGCCCCTCCTCGGGTGGGCCCGTCCCGCGCCGCGGGGGCCCCGCGGGAGCCGCCGCCTCTGGGGGGACACGGGCACAGGTGAGAGGGGACAGGGGAGAGGGGACACGGGCACAGGTGAGAGGGCACAGGTGAGAGGGGACAGGTGAGAGGGGACAGGGGCACAGGGGACACGGTGAGAGGGGACACAGGCGGACAGGTGAGAGGCGACCTAAGTGTGTGGGGACAGGTGGGACACTGGCTGAAGGGGCAGACGGCTGGGACAGGTGAGGGACAGGTGAGGGCACAGGTGGGGGCACAGGTGGGGGCACAGGTGGGGGCACAGGTGAGGGCACAGGTGGGGGCACAGGTGAGGGCACAGGTGGAGGCACAGGTGAGGGCACAGGTGGGGGCACAGGTGAGGGCACAGGTGAGGGCACAGGTGGGGGCACAGGTGGGGGCACAGGTGAGGCACAGGTGAGGGCACAGGTGGGGGCACAGGTGAGGCACAGGTGGGGGCACATGTGAGGGCACAGGTGAGGGCACAGGTGAGGGCACAGGTGAGGGCACACGTGGGGGCACAGGTGGGGGCACAGGTGAGGGCACATGTGAGGGCACAGGTGAGGGCACAGGTGGGGGCACAGGTGAGGCACAGGTGAGGGCAGGGAGGTGTGGGCTGGCAGGGGTGCCCGCGGTGCCCGCGGTGCCCTCACCGGTGCGGCTGTCGCGCACGAAGCTCTGGATGATGGCGCTCTTCCTGCACAGGTCCTCGGCCATGGACGCGCTCGACACCTCCAGGTGCCTCACCTGGGCGGGGTGGGGGTGGGGAGGTGCCAGGTGAGCCCCGCCCTGGCACCCGCCCCACCCCTCCCAGTCCCTCCCAGTGCTCCCAGTACCTTCTCCTCCAGCAGCCAGCGCTCCTGCTGGCTCTGGGCCAGCCGCTGGAACAGCTCGGCCACCTCAGCCGGGGACAGGCCCCCCCCGGCCGGGACCCCCCCGGCGCTGCCGCCCCCGGGGCTGCCCGAGCCCGACTGGGGGAGGGGTGGGGAGGGGAGAAAGGGGCGTGGTCAGAGCCCCAGGCCACGCCCACCAAAGCTCCACCCCCTCCAGGGGGTTAATTCATAAGGGGGAGGGGCCAGCAGGCCACGCCCACAACGAGCCACACCCCCAGCTGTGCCCCAAGGAGGCCATGCCTCTAATTAATTATGGCTGGAGAAAGCCACACCATAATTAATCATGCCCCAATTAAGCCACACCCCAAAGCCACACCCCTATTTAATTATAGCTGAAGTAAGCCACACCATAATTAATCATGCCCCAATTAAGCCACACCCCAAAGGCTCACTGCTAATTAGTTATGGCTGGAAAAAGCCACACCATAATTAATCATACGGCAATTAAGCCACACCCCAAAAGCACACCCCTAATTATGGCTAAACAAAGGCACGCTGTAATTAATCATGCCCCAAGTAAGCCACACCCTCTAAGCCACGCCCACAAGGGGTTTACACACCAAGGCCACACCCCTCAGCCCACGCCCTTAATTAAAACCCACCAAGCCACACCCCCACCAAGCCACGCCCCCAAATTATTCATGCCCTAACAAAACCACGCCCTGATTAAACCACGCCCTCTTTACATCACAACTGCAGGGCCACACCCTCTTAGGCCACGCCCACAAAGCCACACCCATTTAACCCTGACCACACCCCATTGAGCCACGCCCACAAAGCCACACCCATTTAACCATGACCACACCCCGTTAAGCCACGCCCACAAAACCACACCCATTTAACCCCGACCACCACACCCCGTTAAGCCACGCCCACAAAGCCACACCCATTTAGCCCTGACCACACCCCATTAAGCCACGCCCACAAACCCGCACCCATCTAACCCGACCGCCACACCCCATTAAGCCACGCCCACAAAGCCCCACCCATTTAACCATGACCACACCCCATTAAGCCACGCCCACAAACCCACACCCATTTAACCCCGACCACCACACCCCATTAAGCCACGCCCACGCCACACCCATTTAACCATGACCACACCCCGTTAAGCCACGCCCACAATGCTACACCCATCTAACCCCGACCACACCCCATTAAGCCACGCCCATAAAAGCCATGCCCACAAAGCCACACCCATTTAACCACGACCACACCCCATTAAGCCACGCCCACAATGCCACACCCATTTACCCTGACCACACCCCATTAAGCCACGCCCACAAAGCCACACCCATTTAACCATGACCACACCCCGTTAAGCCACGCCCACACCACACCCATTTAGCCCCCCCACACCCCGTTAAGCCACGCCCACAAAGCCCCACCCATTTAACCATGACCACACCCCGTTAAGCCACGCCCACAAAGCCACGCCCATTTAACCCCGACACCACACCCCATTAAGCCACGCCCACAAAGCCACACCCATTTAACCCCGACCACACCCCATTAAGCCACGCCCACAAAGCCACACCCATTTAACCCTGACCACCACACCCCGTTAAGCCACGCCCACAAAAGCCCCACCCATTTAGCCCTGACCACACCCCACAAAGCCCCACCCATTTAACCATGACCACACCCCGTTAAGCCACGCCCACAAAGCCCCACCCATTTAACCCCAACCACCACACCCCATTAAGTCACGCCCACAAAGCCCCACCCATTTAACCCCGACCACACCCCATTAAGCCACGCCCACCACACACCCCACATTGCCCCACCCACCCAAGCCCCGCCCCTTTGTCGAGGCCACGCCCACCTTGGTGCTGCCGGGGGCGGAGCCGTCGCGGCCCAGCGAGGACACGGAGCTGCTGTCCCCGCCCGGGCCCCGCCCCGGCGAGCCCCCATCCAGCCCCAGCTCCTCCAGCCCTGCAAGGGAGCCCAAAATCCCATCAGGGAGCCCAAAATCCACCCAAGGGAGCCCAAAATGCCCTCAGGGAGCCCAAAATTCCATCAGGGACCCCAAAATCCACCCAAGGGAGCCCCAAAATGCCATCAGGGACCCCAAAATCCACCCAACGGAGTCCCAAAATGCCCTCAGGGAGTCCCAAAATGCCCTCAGGGACCCCAAAATCCACCCAAGGGAGCCCAAAATCCCCTCAGAGAGTCCTAAAATGCCCTCAGGGACCCCAAAATCCACCCAAGGGACCCCAAAATCCCCTCAGGGAGTCCTAAAATGCCATCAGGGAGCCCAAAATTCCACCCAAGGGAGCCCCAAAATGCCATCAGGGACCCCAAAATCCACCCAAGGGAGCCCAAAATCCCCTCAGGGAGTCCCAAAATGCCCTCAGGGAGCCCAAAATCCCCTCAGGGAGTCCCAAAATGCCCTCATGGAGCCCAAAATCCACCCAAGGGAGCCCCAAAATCCCCTCAGGGACCCCAAAATCCACCCAAGGGAGTCCCAAAATGCCCTCAGGGAGTCACAAAATGCCATCAGGGAGCCCAAAATTCCACCCAAGGGAGCCCCAAAATGCCCTCAGGGAGTCCCAAAATGCCCTCAGGGAGCCCAAAATCCACCCAAGGGAGCCCCAAAATGCCCTCAGGGAGTCCCAAAATGCCCTCAGGGAGCCCAAAATCCACCCAAGGGAGCCCCAAAATGCCATCAGGGAGCCCAAAATCCACCCAAGGGAGCCCAAAATGCCATCAGGGAGCCCAAAATCCACCCAAGGGAGCCCAAAATCCCCTCAGGGAGTCCCAAAATGCCATCAGGGAGCCCAAAATTCCACCCAAGGGAGCCCCAAAATGCCATCAGGGAGCCCAAAATCCACCCAAGGGAGTCCCAAAATGCCCTCAGGGAGTCCCAAAATGCCCTCAGGGAGCCCAAAATCCACCCAAGGGAGCCCCAAAATGCCATCAGGGAGCTCAAAATCCACGCAAGGGAGCCCAAAATGCCATCAGGGAGCCCAAAATCCACCCAAGGGAGCCCAAAATCCCCTCAGGGAGTCCTAAAATGCCCTCAGGGACCCCAAAATCCACCCAAGGGAGTCCCAAAATGCCATCAGGGAGCCCAAAATCCACCCAAGGGAGTCCCAAAATGCCCTCAGGGAGTCCCAAAATCCACCCAAGGGAGCCCAAAATTCCACCCAAGGGAGTCCCAAAATCCCCTCAGGGAGTCCCAAAATGCCATCAGGGACCTCAAAATCCACCCAAGGGACCCCAAAATCCACCCAAGGGAGCCCAAAATCCCCTCAGGGAGTCCCAAAAATGCCATCAGGGACCTCAAAATCCACCCAAGGGACCCCAAAATCCACCCAAGGGACCCCAAAATCCCCTCAGGGATGCCAAAATCCTCCCGGGCAGCCCCAAAATCCCGTCAGGGACCTCAAAATCCCGTCAGGGAGCCCAAAATCCCCCCAAGAGAGTCCCAAAATCCTCCCAGGCAGGTCCAAAATCCCATCGGGGACCCCAAAATTCCCTCAAGGACCCCAAAATCCACCCAAGGGAGCCCCAAAATTCCCTCAAGGACCCCAAAATCCACCCAAGGGAGCCCCAAAATCCCCTCAGGGACCCCAAAATCCTCCCAGGCAGCCCCAAAATCCCATCGGGGACCCCAAAATTCCCTCAGGGACCCCAAAATCCACCCAAGGGAGCCCCAAAATCCCCTCAGGGACCCCAAAATCCCCTCAGGGACCTCAAAATCCTCCCGGGCAGCCCCAAAATCCCGTCAGGGACCCCAAAATGCCATCAAGGCTCCCAAAATCCTGTCAGGGACCCCAAAATCCTCCCGGGCAGCCCCAAAATCCACCTGGGGACCCCCAAAATCCTGTCAGGGACCCCAAAATCCCCTCAGGGACCTCAAAATCCCCTCAGGGACCCCCAAAATCCACCCAAGGGAGCCCCAAAATCCCCCCAATCCTCAAACACCCCAAACCCAACCGAGCACCCCCTCAACTTTCAGCACCCCCTCCCCCCCCCATTAATTTTGAGGACCCTCCCCCATTAATTTTGGGACACCCCCATTAATTTTGGGACCCCCCCATTAATTTTGAGGACCCCCCCATTAATTTTGAGGACCCTCCCCATTAACTTTGGGACCCCCCCATTAATTTTGGGACCACCCCCGTTAATTTTGGGACCCCACCATTAATTTTGGGACCCCCCCCGTTAATTTTAGGACCCCCCCATTAATTTTGAGGACCCTCCCCATTAATTTTGGGACTCCCCCCATTAACTTTGGGACTCCCCCCATTAATTTTGCGACCCCTCCATTAATTTTGGGACCCTCCCCATTAATTTTGGGACCCCCCCCCCATTAATTTTGAGGACTCTCCCCATTAATTTTGGGACTCCCCCCATTAACTTTGGGACCCCCCCATTAATTTTGGGACCCCCCCCCCCATTAATTTTGAGGACCCTCCCCATTAATTTTGGGACTCCCCCCATTAATTTTGGGACCCCTCCATTAATTTTGAGGACCCTCCCCATTAATTTTGGGACCCCCCCCATTAATTTTGGGACTCCCCCCATTAATTTTGGGACCCTCCCCATTAATTTTGGGACCCCCCCCCCCCATTAATTTTGAGGACTCTCCCCATTAATTTTGGGACCTCTCCATTAATTTTGAGGACTCTCCCCATTAATTTTAGGACCCCCCCATTAATTTTGGGACTCCCCCCATTAACTTTGGGACCCCACCATTAATTTTGGGACCCCCCCCGTTAATTTTGGGACCCCTCCATTAATTTTGGGACCCTCCCCATTAATTTTGGGACCCCCCCATTAATTTTGGGACCCCTCCATTAATTTTGGGACCCTCCCCATTAATTTTGGGACCCCCCCATTAATTTTGAGGACCCTCCCCATTAACTTTGGGACCCCCCCATTAATTTTGGGACTCCCCCCATTAATTTTGAGGACCCTCCCCATTAATTTTGGGACCCCCCCATTAATTTTGAGGACCCTCCCCATTAATTTTGGGACACCCCCATTAATTTTGGGACACCCCCATTAATTTTGAGGACCCCCCCATTAATTTTGAGGACCCTCCCCATTAATTTTGGGACACCCCCATTAATTTTGCGACCCCTCCATTAATTTTGGGACCCTCCCCATTAATTTTGGGACCCCCCCCCCCCATTAATTTTGGGACTCCCCCCATTAACTTTGGGACCCCACCATTAATTTTGGGACTCCCCCCATTAATTTTGGGACCCCCCCATTAATTTTGAGGACCCTCCCCATTAATTTTGGGACCCCCCCATTAATTTTGAGGACCCTCCCCATTAATTTTGGGACGCCCCCCATTAATTTTGGGACTCCCCCCATTAATTTTGGGACTCCCCCCATTAACTTTGGGACCCCACCATTAATTTTGGGACTCCCCCATTAATTTTGGGACCCCACCATTAATTTTGGGACCCCCCCCGTTAATTTTGGGACCCCTCCATTAATTTTGAGGACCCTCCCCATTAACTTTGGGACCCCCCCATTAATTTTGGGACTCCCCCCATTAACTTTGGGACCCCACCATTAATTTTGGGACCCCCCCCGTTAATTTTGGGACCCCTCCATTAATTTTGAGGACCCTCCCCATTAACTTTGGGACCCCCCCATTAATTTTGGGACTCCCCCCATTAACTTTGGGACCCCCCCATTAATTTTGGGACCCTCCCCATTAATTTTGGGACCCCTCCATTAATTTTGAGGACCCTCCCCATTAATTTTGGGACACCCCCATTAATTTTGCGACCCCTCCATTAATTTTGGGACTCCCCCCATTAATTTTGGGACCCCCCCATTAATTTTGCGACCCCTCCATTAATTTTGAGGACCCCCCCCATTAATTTTGAGACCCCCCCCCATTAATTTTGGGGCCCCCCCTGACCCGAGCGGGCCCTGCTGGGCACCAGCAGCTCCTGCAGCCGCTCCTGCAGCCGCTCCCCCCGGCGCCGCTCCAGCTGCAGCTGCCTCCGCAGGTCCTTCAGCTGGGGAGGGGGGAAAGGAGGAGGATTTTGGGGGGTGGGGGGCTCTGGGGACCCCCCAAAATTTTGGGGAGGGGGTCCTCAAAATCCTCAGAGCGTCCCCAAAGCCCCCCCGGGGTCGCTCACGGCGGCGCTGCCTTTCTTCTCCAGGATGCGCTGCCCGTCCTGCACGTCCTTCAGCTCCTGGGGGGGTTTGGGGGGGGGTTTAGGGGGTTTAGGGGGGGTTTAGGGGATTTTGGGGGGTTTTGGGGGGTCCTGAGGGGGATTTGGGGGAGTTTTTAGGGGATTTTGGGGGGTTTTGGGGGATTTGGGGGGCTCTTGGAGGGTCCTGAGGGGGATTTGGGGGGGGTCCTTCAGCTCCTGGGGGGGTTTGGGGGGGGGTTTAGGGGATTTTGGGGGGGTTTAGGGGATTTTGGGGGGTTTTGGAGGGTCCTGAGGGGGATTTGGGGGGGGTCCTTCAGCTCCTGGGGGGGGTTGGGGGGGGGTTTAGGGGATTTTGGGGGATTTTAGGAGATTTTGGGGTGGTTTGAGGGGTCCTGAGGGGGATTTGGGGGGCTTTAGGGGATTTTGGGGGGTTTTGGGGGGTCCTGAGGGGGATTTGGGGGGGTTTAGGGGATTTTGGGGGGTTTTGGGGGGTCCTGAGGGGGATTTGGGGGGGGTTTAGGGGATTTTGGGGGGTTTTGGGGGGTCCTGAGGGGGATTTGGGGGAGTTTTTAGGGGATTTTGGGGGATCCTGGGGGATTTGGGGGAGTCCTTAGGGGATTTTGGGGGGTCTTCGGGGGTCCTGAGGGGGATTTGGGGGCATCCTTCAGCTCCTGGGGGGATTTTGGGGGGGGGTTTAGGGGATTTTGGGGGATTTTAGGGGATTTCGGGGTGGTTTGAGGGGTCCTGAGGGGGATTTGGGGGGGGTCCTTCAGCTCCTGGGGGGGGTTGGGGGGGGGGTTAGGGGATTTTGGGGGGTTTTGGGGGGTCCTGAGGGGGATTTGGGGGAGTTTTTAGGGGATTTTGGGGGGTCTTGGAGGGTCCTGAGGGGGATTTGGGGGAGTCCTTAGGGGATTTTGGGGGGGTCTTGGGGGATTTGGGGGGCTCTTGGAGGGTCCTGAGGGGGATTTGGGGGGGGTCCTTCAGCTCCTGGGGGGGGTTTGGGGGGGGGTTTAGGGGATTTTGGGGGATTTTAGGGGATTTTGGGGTGGTTTGAGGGGTCCTGAGGGGGATTTGGGGGAGTTTTTAGGGGGTTTTGGGGGTCTTGGAGGGTCCTGAGGGGGATTTGGGGGAGTTTTAGGGGATTTTGGGGGGTCTTGGAGGGTCCTGAGGGGGATTTGGGGGAGTTTTAGGGGATTTTGGGGGGTCTTGGAGGGTCCTGAGGGGGATTTGGGGGAGTTTTAGGGGATTTTGGGGGGTCTTGGGGGGTCCTGAGGGGGATTTGGGGGCATCCTTCAGCTACTGGGGGGATTTTGGGGGGGGTTTTAGGGGATTTTGGGGGATTTTAGGGGATTTTGGGGTGGTTTGAGCAGTCCTGAGGGGGATTTGGGGGAGTTTTTAGGGGATTTTGGGGGGTCTTCGGGGGTCCTGAGGGGGATTTGGGGGCATCCTTCAGCTACTGGGGGGATTTTGGGGGGGGGGTTTAGGGGATTTTGGGGGGGTTTAGGGGATTTTGGGGGGTTTTGGGGGGTCCTGAGGGGGATTTGGGGGAGTTTTTAGGGGGTTTTGGGGGGTCTTGGAGGGTCCTGAGGGGGATTTGGGGGAGTCCTTAGGGGATTTTGGGGGGGTCTTGGGGGATTTGGGGGGGTCTTGGGGGGTCCTGAGGGGGATTTGGGGGCATCCTTCAGCTCCTGGGGGGATTTTGGGGGGGGGTTTTAGGGGATTTTGGGGGGGTTTAGGGGATTTTGGGGGGTTTTGGGGGGTCCTGAGGGGGATTTGGGGGAGTTTTTAGGGGGTTTTGGGGGGTCTTGGAGGGTCCTGAGGGGGATTTGGGGGAGTTTTTAGGGGGTTTTGGGGGGTCTTGGAGGGTCCTGAGGGGGATTTGGGGGAGTTTTAGGGGATTTTGGGGGGTCTTGGGGGGTCCTGAGGGGGATTTGGGGGAGTTTTTAGGGGATTTTGGGGGGTCTTCGGGGGTC
Source organism: Coloeus monedula (assembly GCF_965178545.1). Classification (NCBI taxonomy): domain Eukaryota; kingdom Metazoa; phylum Chordata; class Aves; order Passeriformes; family Corvidae; genus Coloeus; species Coloeus monedula. The sequence continues at coordinate 1,151,870 of NC_138819.1, forward strand.
CTGAGGGGGATTTGGGGGCATCCTTCAGCTCCTGGGGGGATTTTGGGGGGGGTTTTAGGGGATTTTTGGGGATTTTAGGGTGGTTTGAGGGGTCCTGAGGGGGATTTGGGGGGGGTCCTTCAGCTCCTGGGGGGGGTTTAGGGGATTTTGGGGGGTCTTGGGGGATTTTGGGATATTTTGGGGCGGTTTGGGGCAGTTTTGGGGCAATTTTGGGGTGGTTTGGGGCAGTTTTGGGGCTGGTTTGGGCAGGTTTGGGGTGTTTTGGGGCAGTTTGGGGTGGTTTGGGGCAGTTTTGGGGTGGTTTGGGGCAGGTTTGGGGTGTTTTGGGGCAGTTTTGGGGTGGTTTGGGGCAGTTTGGGGCCATTTTGGGGCAGTCTGGGGCAGTTTGGGGCAGTTTGGGGCTGTCTGGGGCCGTTTTGGGGCAGTTTGGGGGCAGTTTGGGGCAGTTTGGGGGCAGTTTGGGGCAGACTGGGGCAGTTTCGGGCCCTCTGGGGCAGTTTAGGGCCGTTTTGGGGCAGTTTTGGGGTGGTTTGGGGCCGTTTTGGGGTGATTTGGGGTGTTTCGGGGCAGTTTGGGGCAGGTTTGGGGCAGGTTTGGGGCAGTTTGGGGCGGTTTTGGGGCAGTTTGGGGCCGTTTGGGGCAGTTTTGGGGCAGCTTGGGGCAGGTTTGGGGTGTTTTGGAGCAGTTTGGGCTGGTTTGGGGCAGTTTGGGGCAGTTTTGGGGCCGTTTGGGGCAGTTTTGGGGTGGTTTGGGGCTGTCTGGGGCCGTTTTGGGGCAGTTTGGGGGCAGTTTTGGGGCAGTCTGGGGCAGTTTGGGGCAGTCTGGGGCAGTTTGGGGCCGTTTTGGGGCCGTTTGGGGCAGTTTGGGGCAGTTTGGGGCAGTCTGGGGCTGTTTTGGGGCTGTTTTGGGGCAGTTTGGGGCAGTTTGGGGCAGTTTGGGGCGGTTTTGGGGCGGTTTTGGGGCCGTTTGGGGCAGTTTTGGGGTGGTTTGGGGCAGTTTAGGGCAGTTTAGGGCAGTTTAGGGCAGTTTGGGGCAGTTTGGGGCCGTTTGGGGCCGTTTGGGGCAGTTTGGGGCAGTTTGGGGCCGTTTGGGGCAGTTTTGGGGCCGTTTGGGGCAGTTTTGGGGCAGTTTGGGGCAGTTTGGGGCTGTTTTGGGGCAGTTTTGGGGCAGTTTGGGGCCGTTTTGGGGCCGTTTGGGGCAGTTTTGGGGCCGTTTGGGGCAGTTTAGGGCGGTTTTGGGGCAGTTTGGGGCCGTTTGGGGCCGTTTTGGGGCCGTTTTGGGGCCGTTTGGGGCAGTTTAGGGCCGTTTTGGGGCAGTTTGGGGCAGTTTGGGGCAGTTTTGGGGCAGTTTAGGGCAGTTTGGGGCAGTTTTGGGGCAGTTTGGGGCAGTTTTGGGGCGGTTTTGGGGCAGTTTGGGGCGGTTTTGGGGCAGTTTGGGGCGGTTTTGGGGCAGTTTGGGGCAGTTTGGAGCCGTTTCGGGGCCGTTTGGGGCAGTTTGGGGCGGTTTTGGGGCCGTTTGGGGCAGTTTGGGGCAGTTTGGGGCAGTTTGGGGGCAGTTTGGGGCAGACTGGGGCAGTTTCGGGCCCTCTGGGGCAGTTTAGGGCCGTTTTGGGGCAGTTTTGGGGCGGTTTGGGGCCGTTTTGGGGTGATTTGGGGTGTTTTGGGGCAGTTTGGGGCAGGTTTGGGGCAGTTTGGGGCAGTTTAGGGCAGTTTGGGGCAGTTTGGGGCGGTTTTGGGGCAGTTTGGGGCAGTTTGGGGCAGTTTTGCGGCAGGTTTGGGGCAGTTTGGGGGCAGTTTGGGGCAGTTTCGGGCCCTCTGGGGCAGTTTAGGGCCGTTTTGGGGCCGTTTTGGGGCGGTTTGGGGCCGTTTTGGGGCGGTTTGGGGCCGTTTTGGGGTGATTTGGGGTGGTTTGGGGCAGGTTTGGGGCAGGTTTGGGGCAGGTTTGGGGCAGGTTTGGGGCCGTTTGGGGCAGTTTTGGGGCCGTTTGGGGCAGTTTGGGGCGGTTTTGGGGCAGTTTGGGGCCGTTTTGGGGCCGTTTGGGGCAGTTTAGGGCAGTTTGGGGCGGTTTTGGGGCAGTTTGGGGCAGTTTGGGGCGGTTTGGGGCCGTTTTGGGGCAGTTTGGGGCCGTTTGGGGCCGTTTTGGGGCAGTTTAGGGCAGTTTGGGGCCGTTTGGGGCAGTTTTGGGGTGGTTTGGGGCAGTTTAGGGCAGTTTAGGGCAGTTTGGGGCAGTTTGGGGCCGTTTGGGGCAGTTTTGGGGCAGTTTGGGGCCGTTTTGGGGCCGTTTGGGGCAGTTTTGGGGCCGTTTGGGGCAGTTTAGGGCGGTTTTGGGGCAGTTTGGGGCCGTTTGGGGCCGTTTTGGGGCCGTTTTGGGGCCGTTTGGGGCAGTTTAGGGCCGTTTTGGGGCAGTTTGGGGCAGTTTGGGGCAGGTTTGGGGCAGTTTGGGGCAGTTTGGGGGCAGTTTGGGGGCAGTTTGGGGGCAGTTTGGGGCAGTTTGGGGCAGTTTGGGGCAGTTTTGGGGCAGTTTTGGGGCCGTTTGGGGCAGTTTTGGGGCCGTTTGGGGCAGTTTGGGGCGGTTTTGGGGCAGTTTGGGGCCGTTTTGGGGCCGTTTGGGGCAGTTTGGGGCGGTTTTGGGGCAGTTTGGGGCCGTTTTGGGGCAGTTTGGGGCCGTTTGGGGCAGTTTTGGGGCCGTTTGGGGCAGTTTGGGGCAGTTTGGAGCCGTTTCGGGGCCGTTTGGGGCAGTTTGGGGCGGTTTTGGGGCAGTTTGGGGCAGTTTGGGGCGGTTTTGGGGCAGTTTGGGGCCGTTTGGGGCAGTTTTGGGGCCGTTTGGGGCAGTTTGGGGCAGTTTGGAGCCGTTTCGGGGCCGTTTGGGGCAGTTTGGGGCGGTTTTGGGGCAGTTTGGGGCAGTTTGGGGCGGTTTTGGGGCAGTTTGGGGCAGTTTGGGGCAGTTTGGGGCAGTTTGGGGCAGTTTGGGGCCGTTTGGGGCAGTTTTGGGGCCGTTTGGGGCGGGTTTGGGCTCCCACCTGTCTCAGGGCGCGTCCCTCGGCCTCGTGCAGCTCCCGCAGCCGCTGCTCCTCCCCCAGCGCCGCCCGCAGCCGCCCCAGCTCCGCCTGGGGGGGGCACAGGGGACCCTTGGGGACACTCGGGGCCATTTTTGGGCGTTTGGGGACATTTGAGGGGTCCCGGCACCACCCCAAGGTCCCCTCGGCCCAGGCGACACCGATGGGGATAGGAATTGTGATATCCCCTCCCTAAAACCTCCCAAAATCCCCCCAAAACCTCCCAAAATCCCCTAAAAATCCCCCCCAAAAAATCCCCCCCAAAAATTCCCCAAATCCCACCCCCAAAATCCCCCAAAACCTCCCAAAATCCTGCAAAAATCCCCCCCAAAATCCCCAAACCTCCCCTCAAAAATCCCCCAAAACCTCCCAAAATCCCCCCCAAAATCTCCCAAAATCCCCCAAACATCCCCCAAAATCCCCCAAACCCCCCTCAACAATCCCCCTAAAACCTCCCAAAATCCCCCCAAAACCTCCCAAAATCCCCTAAAAATCCCCCCCAAAAAATCCCCCCACAAAATCCCCCCAAAATCTCCCAAATCCCCCCCCAAACCCCCCCAAAATCCCCCAAACCCCCCTCAAAAATCCCCCAAACATCCCCCAAAATCTCCCAAAATCCCCCAAAATCCCCCAAATCCCCCCCAAAAATCCCCTAAAACCTCCCAAAATCCCCCAACCCCCCCCAAAATCCCCCCCAAAATATCCCCCAAAACCTCCCAAAATCCCCCAACCCCCCCCCAAATCCCCTAAAACCTCCCAAAATCCCCCAAATCCCCCCCAAAACCTCCCAAAATCCCCCAACCCCCCCCAAAATATCCCCCAAAACCTCCCAAAATCCCCCAAATCCCCCCCAAAACCTCCCAAAATCCCCCAACCCCCCCAAAATCCCCCCAAATCCCCCCCAAAAATCCCCTAAAACCTCCCAAAATCCCCCAACCCCCCCAAAATCCCCCCCCAAATCCCCTAAAACCTCCCAAAATCCCCCAACCCCCCCCCAAATCCCCTAAAACCTCCCAAAATCCCCCAAATCCCCCCCAAAACCTCCCAAAAATCCCCCAACCCCCCCCCAAATCCCCGCTGACCTCGAGCTGCCCCCGCTGCTCCTCCTGCTCCTCCCGCAGCCGCTCCTGGGGGGGGGCACAGGGGGGAGTTTTTGGGGGGTCCCCAATGCCGGGGGGTGGGGACAGACCCCAAAGGTGGGGAGGGGTCTCTGGGGGGGTCCCTGGGGGTCACCTGGGCGGCCTCGGCCTCGTGCAGGCGCTGGCGCAGCTCGTCCCGCTCACCTGAGCACACCTGGGGGGCACCGAAGGCCTTTGGGGGGGGGGCAGGAGACCCCCAAATCCTCCCCAGGGACCCCAAAAACCCCCCCTGGGAACCCCCCAGGACACTCAACCACCACCCCAAAACCCCACAAACCCCTCCCGGACCCCCCCCAAGACCCCCAAATCCCCCCAAGACTTCCCCAAATCCCCGCCCCCCCCCCCCCCAGCAGGACCCCCCAAACCCCTCAGCCCCCCCAAGACCCCCCCAAGACCCCCAATTCTTCCCCCAATTCCCCCCCCCCTCCCCCAGACTCCTCCACACCCCTCCGACCACCCCCGATGCCCCCCCGAGGAGGCCCCAAATCCCCCCCCAGCCCCCTCGGGAACCTCCAAAATCACCCCCAGACCCCTCGGGGACCCCCCCAGACCCCTCAAGGACCCCCCCCAAGACCCCCAGACCCCTCAGGGACCCCCTCAAACCCCTCGGGAACCCCCAAAATCACCCCCAGACCCCTCGGGGACCCCCAAAATCACCCCCAGATCCCTCGGGGACCCCTTCAAACCCCTCAGGGACCCCCCCCAAATCCCCCAGACCCCTCGGGGACCCCCCCAGACCCCTCAGGGACCCCCCCAAATCCCCCCAGACCCCTCGGGGACCCCCTCAAACCCCTCGGGAACCCCCAAAATCCCCCCCAGACCCCTCGGGGACCCCCAAAATCCCCTCCAGACCCCTCGTGAACCCCCCCAAATCCCCCCAAACCCCTCTGGGACCCCCCCCCCAAATCCCCCCAAACCCCTCTGGGACCCTCCCCCAAATCCCCACAGCCCTGAGGAGACCCCAAATCCCCCCCAGACCCCTCAGGGACCCCCCCAGACCCCTCAGGGACCCCCCCCAAATCCCCCCAGACCCCTCGGGGACCCCCCCAGACCCCTCAGGGACCCCCCCAAATCCCCCCAGACCCCTCGGGGACCCCCTCAAACCCCTCGGGGACCCCCAAAATCACCCCCAGCCCCCTCGGGAACCCCCCCAAATCCCCCCCAGACCCCTCGGGGACCCCCCCAAACCCCTCAGGGACCCCCAAAATCACCTCCAGCCCCCTCGGGAACCCCCCCAAATCCCCCCAAACCCCTCTGGGACCCTCCCCCAAATCCCCACAGCCCTGAGGAGACCCCAAATTCCCCCAAACCCCTCAGGGACCCCCCAAACCCCTCTGGGACCCTCCCAAACCCCCCCAAACCCCTCGAGAACCCCCCCCCAGCCCCCTACAGGGACCCCACAAACCCCCCCCCAGCCCCCTCAGGGACCCCCCCCAAATCCCCCCAGACCCCTCGGGGACCCCCCCAAACCTCTCAGGGACCCCCAAAATCACCCCCAGACCCCTCGGGAACCCCCCCAAATCCCCCCAAACCCCTCTGGGACCCTCCCCCAAATCCCCACAGCCCTGAGGAGACCCCAAATCCCCCCCAGCCCCCTCAGAGACCCCCCCAGCCCCCTCAGGGACCCTCCCAAATCCCCCCAGACCCCTCGGGGACCCCCCCAAATCCCCCCCTAAACCCCTTGGGAACCCCCAAAATCCCCCCCCAGACCCCTCAGGGACCCCCTCAAACCCCTCAGGGACCCCCAAAATCCCCCCCCAGACCCCTCAGGGACCCCCTCAAACCCCTCAGGGAACCCCCAAAATCACCCCCAGACCCCTCGGGGACCCCCCCAAATCCCCCCAGACCCCTCAGGGACCCCCCCCCAAATCCCCCCAGACCCCTCAGGGACCCCCCAAATCCCCCCAGACCCCTCAGGGACCCCCCAAATCCCCCCAAATCCCCCCCAGGGACCCCCGCCCCACCTGCAGCTGGCTCCGGCTGTCCCGCAGCTCCCGGGCCTGGGTCTCGTTCAGCTCCCGCAGCCCCCCCTGGGCCTGCCCCAAAAACACCGTGGGGGGGCTGGGGGGGCCCTATAGGAGCTCTATAGGGGCTGGGGGGGCCCTATAGGGGCTCTATGGGGCTGGGGGGCTCCTATGGGGCATTATGGGGGGTGGGGGGGTCCCTATGGGGCCCTATAGGGGCTCTATGGGGGGTAGGGGGTTCCTATGGGGCTCTATAGGGGGTGGGGGGGCCCTATAGGGGCTCTATGGGGCACTATAGGGGCTCTATGGGGCTGGGGGGGCCCTATAGGGGCTCTATGGGAGGTGGGGGGTCCCTATGGGGGGTGAGGTGGCCCTATAGGGGCTCTGTGGGGGCTGGGGGGGCCCTATGGGACCCTATAGGGGCTCTATGGGGGTGGGGGGCTCCTATGGGGCATTATGGGGGGTGAGGGGGCCCTATGGGGCCCTATAGGGGCTCTATGGGGGTGGGGGGCTCCTATGGGGCATTATGGGGGGTGAGGGGGCCCTATAGGGGCTCTATGGGGGGTAGGGGGTTCCTATGGGGCTCTATAGGGGGTGGGGGGGCCCTATAGGAGCTCTATGGGGCACTATAGGGTCCCATGGGGTTCCATAGGGTCTGTGGGGTGCCGATGGGGTTCTATAGGGACCTATAGGGTCTCGTGGGGTTCTATAGGGTCCGTGGGGTACCTATGGGGTTCTATAGGGTCCCGTGGGGTCCTATAGGGCCCCGTGGGGTTCCATAGGGTCTGTGGGGTTCTATAGGGTTCTATAGGGCCCCATAGGGTCCCGTGGGGTTCTATGGGGTTCTATAGGGCCCCGTGGGGTTCCATAGGGTCTGTGGGGTGCCGATGGGGTTCTATAGGGACCTATAGGGTCTCGTGGGGTTCTATAGGGTCCGTGGGGTACCTATGGGGTTCTATAGGGTCCCGTGGGGTCCTATAGGGCCCCGTGGGGTTCTATAGGGTCTGTGGGGTTCTATGGGGTTCTATAGGGCCCCGTGGGGTTCCATAGGGTCTGTGGGATTCTATAGGGTTTTATAGGGCCCCATGGGGTTCCATAGGGTCCCATGGGGTTCTATAGGGTTCTATAGGGTCCCGCGGGGTTCCATAGGGTCTGTGGGGTTCTATGGGGTTCTATAGGGCCCCGTGGGGTTCTATAGGGCCCCGTGGGGTTCTATGGGGTCTGTGGGGTTCTATGGGGTTCTATAGGGCCCCGTGGGGTTCCATAGGGTCCCGTGAGGTTCTATAGGGTTCTATAGGGTCCCGCGGGGTTCCATAGGGTCTGTGGGGTTCTATGGGGTTCTATAGGGCCCCGTGGGGTTCCATAGAGTCTGTGGGGTGCCGATGGGGTTCTATAGGGCCCCGTGGGGTTCTATAGGGATCTATAGAATCCAGTGGGGTTCCATAAGGCCCCGTGGGGTTCTATAGGGTTCTATAGGGTCCCGTGGGGTTCTATGGGGTCTGTGGGGTTCTATAGGGTCCCGTGGGGTTCTATGGGGTCTGTGGGGTTCTATAGGGCCCCGTGGGGTTCCATAGGGTCCCATGGGGTTCCATAGGGTTCTATAGGGCCCCGTGGGGTTCCATAGGGTCCCGTGGGGTTCCATAGGGTTCCATAGGGCCCCGTGGGGTTCTATAGGGTCCCGTGGGGTTCCATAGGGTTCTATAGGGCCCCGTGGGGTTCCATAGGGTCTGTGGGCTTCTATAGGGTTCTATAGGGCCCCGTGGGGTTCCATAGGGTCTGTGGGGTTCTATGGGGTTCCATAGGGTCCCGTGGGGTTCTATAGGGTCCCGTGGGGTTCCATAGGGCCCCGTGGGGTTCCATAGGGTCCCCGGACCTGCGTGGCCGCCTCCAGCTCCTGCTGCAGCCGCCGGCCCCGCGCCCGCAGCTCCCGCGCCTCCGAGTCCCAGCGGGCCCGGAGCCCCTCGGCCTCCGACCTGGGGAGGGGGCACGGCCATGGGACCCCCCCAAAACCCACCTGGGACCCCCAAAATGCACCTGGGACCCCCCCAAAACCCACCTGGGACCCCCAAAACCCACCTGGGACCCCCCAAAACCACCTGGGACCCCCAAGATGCACCTGGGACCCCCCCAAAACCCACCTGGGACCCCCAAAACCCACCTGGGACCCCCCCAAAAACCCACCTGGGACCCCCCCTGGGTCAGGGACCCCCCCCCCAAAATCCAGTCAGGACCCTAAAATCCCCCCAGGACCCCAAAAAAGTCCCCCAGGATCTGCCAAAATCCTCCCAAATTCCCCCCTTGGGCCCCCGAAATCCCCTCTGGGACCCCCCAAAACTCTGCGTGGGACCCCAAAAATCCCCCAGACCCCCCCAAAATCCCCCAGACCCCCCCAAAAATCCCCCAGACCCCCCCAAAAATCCCCCAGACCCCCCCAAAATCCCCCAGACCCCCCCAAAAATCCCCCAGACCCCCCCAAAATCCCCCAGACCCCCCCAAAAATCCCCCAGACCCCCCCCCCCACCGGCTCTCCCGGAGCAGCGTCTCCTTCTCCTCCTGCAGGCGGAGAAAACTGGGAAAAACCAGGGGAAAATGGGCAAAAACGGGGGAAAAAGGGGAAGCAAAGGTGGGAAATGGGGAGAAAATGGGGGGAAAAGGGGAAAAAAGGGGGAAATGGGGGAAAATGGGGGAAAAAGGGGAAAAAGGGGGAAATGGGGGAAAATGGGGGGAAAATGGGGGGGGGGAGGGAGGGAAGGGGGGAAATGAGGGAAAAATGGGGGGAAATGGGCAAAAAGGGGGGAAAAGGGGAGGAAATGGGGAAAAATGGGGGAAAATGGGGGAAAAGGGGGGGAAAAGGGGGGAAAAGGGGGAAAAGGGGGGAAAAGGGGGGAAAAGGGGGAAAAGGGGGGAAAAGGGGGGAAAAGGGGGGAAAAAGAGAGGGAAAGGGGGGGAATGGAGGGAAAAGGGGGGGAAATGGGGGAAAAAGGGGAAAAAGGGGAAAAAGCGGGGGGAAAAGGGGGAAAAAGGGGGAAAAATAAGGGATAAAAGTAAATAATGGGGGAAAATTGGCAAAAAAATGATGGAAACTGCACCTCCCCCTCCCCAATCCCCCCAAAACATTCCCGAAATTCTCACCTTTCCCGCTGTTCCCGCAGCTCCTCCGTCAGCTGGGGGGGGGGAAATTTGGGGTGGGGGCATCACTTGGATCCCCCAAATCCCAAAAGGAGCCCCCCAATTCCTCCCCTCCAGGACCCAAATCCCCCCTTGAAGCCCCCAAAATCCCCCCCTTGGGATCCCCCAAATCCCCCCTGGAGACCCCAAATCTCAAAAGGAACCCCCCCGAATCTTCCCCCCAGGACCCGAATCGTCCTCGAATCCCCCCCAGGTGATCCCAAATTCCCCTTCAGGAGCCCCCAAATCCCAAAAGGAGCCCCCCAAATCTCCCCTGGACCCCCAAATTTCCTGCCCCCCTCCCCCCAAAAGCCCCAAATCCTCCCCAGGAGACCCCAAACCCCCCCTCCCCCCCCCAATTCTCCCTCCCCCCCTCACCTTGGCCACCTCCTCCTGCAGCTGGGCCACCTCTGCCTGCAAGAGACCCCCGTGAGACCCCCCCCCCAAAAAAAAAACTCCACCTCCCCCCCTCCCCAAAATCCTCCCCCAATTCTCAATCCCTTTAAATCCCAAATTCCCCCCAAAATCTCCTCCTCAGAGCCCCCCCCCACCCAAAACCCCCAAAAGGAGCCCAAAATCCCCCCCAAAAAATCCCCCCAACCCCCCCCCCAAGACCCTCCCCAATTTATTCCCTTCCCAAAATTCCCCCCAGACCCTTTTAAACCCCCCCAAAACCCCCCCAAAACCTCCCAGAGCCCCCCAAATCCCCCCCAAATCCCCCCTACCTGGGCAGGGGGTGGTGGGGGGTCCCTGGGGGGGGCGTCCCCCCCTCCCCCCTCCTCTTTCTCTGGCCGTGGTTTTTGGGGGGGCTCTGGGGGGGCTGTTGGGGGAGGGGTGTCAGAGACCCCCTCCCCAAATTCATCTGGGGGGACCCCAAAACCGCCCCTCCCCCACATCCCCCCCAAATTCCTCCCCCCAGGGACCCTCTCAAACCCCTCCCCCCCAAAGCCACAGGGACCCCCCCCCAAAATCCCCCCAAATTCTCAGAGACCCCTCCCTGACCCCCCCCAAATCACCAGGGACCCCCCCAAACTCACCCCCAAATCCCCCCAAATTCTCAAATCCACCCCCACCCCACCCCCCAAAAACCCTCCAGGAGCCCCCCCAAATTCTCAGAGCCCCCCCCAGATCCCCCCCAAACATCCGGGACCCCCCAAAATCCCCCTCACCTTCGGGGGGGGCCCCCCCATCCCCTTGGGCTCCATCCTGGGGGGGCTGGGCCGAGCTCGGGGGGGGCTCAGGGGGGTCCCCAGGGGGGTCTCGGGGGGCTCCCCCCGCACCCCCCCCCTGCAGCCGCCGATTCTCCTCCTCGAGCCCCTCGATCTGGGCACAGAGCTGGGACCCCCCCCCAGGTCAGAGACCCCCCAAAATCGACCCCAAAATATCCCTGGGACCCCCCAAAAACACCTGGGATCCCCCCCCAGGTCAGAGACCCCCCAAAATCGACCCCAAAATATCCCTGGGACCCCCAAAAACCCACCTGGGATCCCCCCAGATCAGAGACCCCCGAAATCGACCCCAAAATATCCCTGGGACCCCCCAAAAACACCTGGGACCCCCCCCAGGTCAGAGACCCCCAAAATCGACCCCAAAATATCCCTGGGACCTCCCAAAAACACCTGGGACCCCCCCCAGGTCAGAGACCCCCAAAATCGACCCCAAAATATCCCTGGGACCCCCAAAAACCCACCTGGGACCCCCCTCAGGTCAGAGACCCCCAAAATCGACCCCAAAATATCCCTGGGAGCCCCCAAAAACCCACCTGGGATCCCCCCAGATCAGAGACCCCCGAAATCGACCCCAAAATATCCCTGGGACCCCCAAAAACCCACCTGGGACCCCCCTCAGGTCAGAGACCCCCAAAATCGACCCCAAAATATCCCTGGGAGCCCCCAAAAACCCACCTGGGATCCCCCCAGATCAGAGACCCCCGAAATCGACCCCAAAATATCCCTGGGACCCCCCAAAAACCCACCTGGGACCCCCCTCAGGTCAGAGACCCCCCAAAATCGACCCCAAAATATCCCTGGGACCCCCCAAAAACACCTGGGACCCCCCTCAGGTCAGAGACCCCCCAAAATCGACCCCAAAATATCCCTGGGACCCCCAAAAACCCACCTGGGATCCCCCCAGATCAGAGACCCCCGAAATCGACCCCAAAATATCCCTGGGACCCCCCTCCCCAGGTCAGAGACCCCCAAAATCAATGCCAAAATATCCCTGGGATCCCCCCAAAATAACCCCAAAACACTCCTAGGACCTCCCTGGCTCAGGGACCCCCAAAATCAACCCCAAATTACTCCTGGGACCCCCCCAAAACCACCTGGGGACCCCCCCCCCCACCTCCCTCGGGTCAGGGACCCCCAAAATCCACCCCCAAAACACCCCTGGGACCCTCCCATGGGACCCCAAAATAACCCCGGGACCCTCTGGGGACCCCAAAATGACCTCGGGAGACCCTTCCAGACCCTAAAAGTGACACCGAGGACCCCCAAAAGGACCCCAAAAATAATCCCAGGGACCCCCAAAATGACCCTGCAGAACCCCAAAATGACTCCAGGACCCCCCAAAAATGACCTCAGAGAAGCCCCAGAGCCCCCCCAAAGTATCCCTGGGATGCTCCCAGTGGCTTGGGGCCCCCCCAAAATGAGACCCTTCAGGGTGGTTGTGGGGACTGGAGGGGGTTGGGGGTTGCACGGGGGGATTTTGGGGGGGTTTGGGGGGGATTTTGGGGTCCCACCTTGGCCAGTTCCCGCAGCAAGGTGCTGTTCTGGAGCCGGAAATCGTCCTCTTGGCTCTGCAGCTTCCCCTGCAGCATCCGGGTCTCCCCCAGCAGCGCCTCCACCTCCTGGGGACCCCCAAAAATGAACCCAGAGACCCCAAAATGGGATAGAACCCCCCCAAAATGGGATAGAACCCCCCCAAAATACCCCTGAACCAACCCAGAGACCCCCAAAACACCCCCGGGACCCCCCCTACAGCATCCGGGTCTCCCCCAGCAGCGCCTCCACCTCCTGGGGACCCCCAAAAATGGGATGGGAACCCCCAAAAATGAACCCAGAGACCCCAAAACGGGATAGAACCCCCCCAAAACGAGCTAGAACCCCCCCAAAACGAGATAGAACCCCCCCAAAATGGGATAGAACCCCCCAAAATGGGATAGAACCCCCCCCAAAACACCCCTGAACCAACCCAGACACCCCCAAAACACCCCCAGGGACCCCCCTGCAGCATCCGGGTCTCCCCCAGCAGCATCTCGACCCCAAAAACCGGCTCAGACTCCCCAAAAATGAACCCAGAGACCCCAAAATGGGATAGAACCCCCCCAAAATGGGATAGAACCCCCCCAAAAGGGGATAGAACCCCCCCAAAATACGCCTGAACCAACCCAGAGACCCCCAAAACACCCCCGGGACCCCCCCTACAGCATCCGGGTCTCCCCCAGCAGCGCCTCCACCTCCTGGGAACCCCCAAAAATGGGATGGGAACCCCCAAAAATGAACCCAGAGACCCCGAAACGGGATAGAACCCCCCCAAAACGAGATAGAACCCCCCCAAAACGAGATAGAACCCCCCCAAAACACCCCTGAACCAACCCAGAGACCCCCAAAACACCCCCGGGACCCCCCTGCAGCATCTGGGTCTCCCCCAGCAGCGCCTCCACCTCCTGGGAACCCCCAAAAATGAACCCAGAGACCCCAAAATGGGATAGAACCCCCCCAAAATGGGATAGAACCCCCCCCAAAATGGGATAGAACCCCCCCAAAACACCCCTGAACCAACCCAGAGACCCCCAAAACACCCCCGGGACCCCCCTGCAGCATCCGGGTCTCCCCCAGCAGCGCCTCCACCTCCTGGGAACCCCCAAAAATGAACCCAGAGACCCCAAAATGGGATAGAACCCCCCCAAAATGGGATAGAACCCCCCCAAAACACCCCTGAACCAACCCAGAGACCCCCAAAACACCCCCGGGACCCCCCCTACAGCATCCGGGTCTCCCCCAGCAGCGCCTCCACCTCCTGGGGACCCCCAAAAATGGGATGGGGACCCCCAAAAATGAACCCAGAGACCCCAAAATGGGATAGAACCCCCCCAAAATGGGATAGAACCCCCCCCAAAACACCCCTGAACCAACCCAGAGACCCCCAAAACACCCCCAGGGACCCCCCTGCAGCATCCGGGTCTCCCCCAGCAGCGCCTCCACCTCCTGGGAACCCCCAAAAATGGGATGGGAACCCCCAAAAATGAACCCAGAGACCCCAAAACGGGATAGAACCCCCCCAAAATGGGATAGAACCCCCCCCAAAACAAGATAGAACCCCCCCCAAAAGGGGATAGAATCCCCCCCAAAAGGGGATAGAATCCCCCAAAATACGCCTGAACCAACCCAGAGACCCCCAAAACACCCCCGGGACCCCCCCTACAGCATCCGGGTCTCCCCCAGCAGCGCCTCCACCTCCTGGGAACCCCCCCAAAATGGGATAGAACCCCCCAAAATGGGATAGAACCCCCCCCAAAACACCCCTGAACCAACCCAGACACCCCCAAAACACCCCCAGGGACCCCCCTGCAGCATCCGGGTCTCCCCCAGCAGCATTTCGACCCCAAAAACCGGCTCAGACTCCCCAAAAATGAACCCAGAGACCCCAAAATGGGATAGAACCCCCCCAAAATGGGATAGAACCCCCCCAAAACACGCCTGAACCAACCCAGAGACCCCCAAAACACCCCCGGGACCCCCCTGCAGCATCCGGGTCTCCCCCAGCAGCACCTCCACCTCCTGGGGACCCCCAAAAATGGGATGGGGACCCCCAAAAATGAACCCAGAGACCCCAAAATGGGATAGAACCCCCCCAAAATGGGATAGAACCCCCCCCAAAACACCCCTGAACCAACCCAGAGACCCCCAAAACACCCCCAGGGACCCCCCTGCAGCATCCGGGTCTCCCCCAGCAGCGCCTCCACCTCCTGGGAACCCCCAAAAATGGGATGGGAACCCCCAAAAATGAACCCAGAGACCCCAAAACGGGATAGAACCCCCCCAAAATGGGATAGAACCCCCCCCAAAACAAGATAGAACCCCCCCCAAAAGGGGATAGAATCCCCCCCAAAAGGGGATAGAATCCCCCAAAATACGCCTGAACCAACCCAGAGACCCCCAAAACACCCCCGGGACCCCCCCTACAGCATCCGGGTCTCCCCCAGCAGCGCCTCCACCTCCTGGGAACCCCCCCAAAATGGGATAGAACCCCCCAAAATGGGATAGAACCCCCCCCAAAACACCCCTGAACCAACCCAGACACCCCCAAAACACCCCCAGGGACCCCCCTGCAGCATCCGGGTCTCCCCCAGCAGCATTTCGACCCCAAAAACCGGCTCAGACTCCCCAAAAATGAACCCAGAGACCCCAAAATGGGATAGAACCCCCCCAAAATGGGATAGAACCCCCCCAAAACACGCCTGAACCAACCCAGAGACCCCCAAAACACCCCCGGGACCCCCCTGCAGCATCCGGGTCTCCCCCAGCAGCACCTCCACCTCCTGGGGACCCCCAAAAATGGGATGGGAACCCCCAAAAATGAACCCAGAGACCCCAAAATGGGATAGAACCCCCCCAAAATGGGATAGAACCCCCCCAAAACGAGATAGAATCCCCCCAAAATGGGATAGAACCCCCCCAAAACACCCCTGAACCAACCCAGAGACCCCCAAAACACCCCCGGGACCCCCCCTACAGCATCCGGGTCTCCCCCAGCAGCGCCTCCACCTCCTGGGAACCCCCAAAAATGAACCCAGAGACCCCAAAATGGGATAGAACCCCCCCAAAATGGGATAGAACCCCCCCAAAACACCCCTGAACCAACCCAGAGACCCCCAAAACATCCCCAGGGACCCCCCTGCAGCATCCGGGTCTCCCCCAGCAGCATTTCGACCCCAAAAACCGGCTCAGACTCCCCAAAAATGAACCCAGAGACTCCAAAAATGGGATAGAACCCCCCCAAAACGAGATAGAACCCCCCCAAAACGGGATAGAACCCCCCCAAAATGGGATAGAATCCCCCCAAAATGGGATAGAACCCCCCCAAAAGGGGATAGAATCCCCCCAAAATGGGATAGAACCCCCCCAAAACGAGATAGAACCCCCCCAAAACGAGATAGAACCCCCCCAAAATGGGATAGAACCCCCCAAAATGGGATAGAACCCCCCCCAAAACACCCCTGAACCAACCCAGACACCCCCAAAACACCCCCAGGGACCCCCCTGCAGCATCCGGGTCTCCCCCAGCAGCATTTCGACCCCAAAAACCGGCTCAGACTCCCCAAAAATGAACCCAGAGACCCCAAAATGGGATAGAACCCCCCCAAAATGGGATAGAACCCCCCCAAAACACGCCTGAACCAACCCAGAGACCCCCAAAACACCCCCGGGAGCCCCCTGCAGCATCCGGGTCTCCCCCAGCAGCATTTCGACCCCAAAAACCAGCTCAGACTCCCCAAAAATGAACCCAGAGACTCCAAAAATGGGATAGAATCCCCCCAAAATGGGATTGAACCCCCCCAAATACCCCTGAACCAACCCAGAGACCCCCAAAACACCCCCGGGACCCCCCCTACAGCATCCGGGTCTCCCCCAGCAGCGCCTCCACCTCCTGGGGACCCCCAAAAATGGGATGGGAACCCCCAAAAATGAACCCAGAGACCCCAAAATGGGATAGAACCCCCCCAAAACGAGATAGAACCCCCCCAAATTGGGATAGAACCCCCCCAAAACACGCCTGAACCAACCCAGAGACCCCCAAAACACCCCCGGGACCCCCCCTACAGCATCCGGGTCTCCCCCAACAGCGCCTCCACCTCCTGGGGACCCCCAAAAATGGGATGGGAACCCCCAAAAATGAACCCAGAGACCCCAAAACGGGATAGAACCCCCCCAAAATGGGATAGAACCCCCCCAAAAGGGGATAGAATCCCCCCAAAATACGCCTGAACCAACCCAGAGACCCCCAAAACACCCCCGGGAGCCCCCCTACAGCATCCGGGTCTCCCCCAGCAGCGCCTCCACCTCCTGGGGACCCCCAAAAATGAACCCAGAGACCCCAAAATGGGATAGAACCCCCCCAAAACGAGATAGAACCCCCCCAAAACGAGATAGAACCCCCCCAAAACGAGATAGAACCCCCCCAAAATGGGATAGAACCCCCCCAAAATGGGATAGAACCCCCCCAAAATACGCCTGAACCAACCCAGAGACCCCCAAAACACCCCCGGGACCCCCCTGCAGCATCCAGGTCTCCCCCAGCAGCATTTCGACCCCAAAAACCGGCTCAGACTCCCCAAAAATGAACCCAGAGACTCCAAAAATGGGATAGAATCCCCCCAAAATGGGATTGAACCCCCCCAAATACCCCTGAGCCAACCCAGAGACCCCCAAAAGATCCCAAAACTTCCCCAGGGATCCCCCAAAATGAACCCGGGGACGCTCCCAGTACCAACAGGGACCCCCAAAATCTCCCCCAGCACCCCCAGAGACCCCCAAGAGCCCCCCCCAGGACCCACCTGGGCCTTCTTGCTCTTACTGAGGGCCTGGAAAAGAAGGGGAGGGGTCACAAAGAGGTTTTGGGGGGCTCGGGGGGGGTCTCAGGGGGGTCATGAGGGGGATTTGGGGTTTTTTTGGGGGGGTCACAGGGGGGTCATGAGGGGGATTTGGGGTTTTTTTGGGGGGGTCACAGGGGGGTCATGAGGGGGATTTGGGGGTTTTTTTGGGGGGGGGCCACAGGGGGGGTCATGAGGGGGATTTGGGGTTTTTTTGGGGGGGTCACAAGGAGGGTTATGAAGGGGATTTGGGGTTTTTGTGGGGGGGTCACGGGGGGGTCACAGGGGGGTCACAAGGGGAGTCACAAGGGGGGTCACAGGGGCGATTTGGGGGGGTTTTTTTTTGGGGGGAGGGGGTAGGGGGGTCACCCTCACCTTGTTGGCCTTGGCCAGGTCCCTGTCCAGCGTCTGCACCCGCTGCCGCAGCCCCGACAGCTCTGGGGGGGTCACGACCGTGAGGGGGGGGCTGCTGAGACCCCTCCCCGGCCCTTCGGGACCCCCCCCCGGGACCCCCCAAGCCCCCCCGGCCGTACCGGCGCCGTTCTTGCGCAGCTCATCCGACAGCCGATAGTTCTCGGTGCGCAGCTCCAGCAGCTGCGCCTGGGGGGGGGTCGGGGGGGACTTTAGGAGGGCAAAGAGACCCCCGAGATCCCCTCGAGACCCCCCCAAACCTCCCCGAGGCTCCTCAAAACCCCCCCCCAATTCCCTACAACCCCCCCCAGGATCTCCCAGCCGCCCTGAGGAAGCCCTGCCCCAGCTCCTCCGGGACCGCCCCCCGGACCCTCCCAGACCCCCGGGACACCCCCAGACCCCTCCCGACGCTGCCGGGACCCCCACAAGCCCCCCCCGAACCTCCCCCAGGACCCTCCCCCGAGACTCCTCCGGGGCTCCCAGGCCCTTCTCGAGCTCCCCCAGAATCCCCAAGAGACGCCCCCCGAGCACAACCCCTCAGAGCCGCCCCCAGGACCCCCCCAAGTCCTCCCCAAGCGCCCCCGAACTCCTCCACAGCTCCCCCCCCGTCCCCCTTATCATCCCCCATGACCCTCCCACGACCCCTCTCAGGTCCCCCAGAGCCCCTGGAGCCCCCCCAGCCCCCTCCCCGAGCCCCCCGGGACCCCCGGGCCGCACCTGCATCCTCTGGAACTCCTCGGCCGACAGGGCCTGCGCCATCTTGGCGCGCGGGACCCCCCGCGGGAGGGGGCGGAAGTGGCCGCTCTGCCCCGGCGCGGGGTCATAGAGACGCCCAGGCACTGCCGGGCACCGGATCATAGAGTTCGGTCCTCCCCGCCGGCCAGAGCGGCCCGGCGAGCATCGAGCTCAGTCCTCCGCGCCGGCCAGAGCGGCCGGAGGATCACAGAGTTCGCTTCTCCCCGCCGAGACCATGGAGAGCGCCAGGGCTGCACAAACCGTTCCCACTCCCCCCTCCCTGTGTCGGGGGGTCCTGAGGGTCCCGGGAGGGGGTCCTGGGCTGTGTCCCCCCTCCCAGAGGGACCACAGGGACCCCCTGGGGCCTCAGGTCCAATAGGGGCTGTAGAGACACCCCCCACCCCCCTCGTTCTATGGGGCCTCAGGGACACCATTTGTCCCCTCACGGGCTCCATTTCCCCCTCAGCTGCCCTCAAACCCCTCACAGGTGACATTTCCACCCTCATCCCCTTTATGGGTGCCATTTGTCCCCTCACGGGCTCCATTTCCCCCTCAGCTGCCCTCAAACCCCTCACAGGTGACATTTCCACCCTCATCCCCTTTATGGGTGCCATTTGTCCCCTCATGGGACCCATTTCGCCTTTCCACCTCTCACAGGCACCATTTCCACCCTCATCCCCTTTATGGGCACCATTTGTCCCCTCACGGACTCCGTTTCCCCCTCAGCTGCCCTCAAACCCCTCACAGGTGACATTTCCACCCTCATCCCCTTTATGGGTGCCATTTGTCCCCTCATGGGCTCTGTTTTGCCTTTCCACCCCTCACGGGCTCCATTTCCCCCTCAGCTGCCCTCAAACCCCTCACAGGTGACATTTCTTCCCTCATCCCCCTCATGGGCTCCATTTGTCCCCTCATGGGCTCCATTTGTCCCCTCATGGGACCCATTTCGCCTTTCCACCTCTCACAGGCACCATTTCCACCCTCATCCCCTTTATGGGCACCATTTGTCCCCTCACGGACTCCGTTTCCCTCTCAGCTGCCCTCAAACCCTTCACAGGCACCATTTCCACCCTCATCCCCTTTATGGGTGCCATTTGTCCCCTCATGGGCTCTGTTTTGCCTTTCCACCCCTCACGGGCTCCATTTCCCCCTCAGCTGCCCTCAAACCCCTCACAGGTGACATTTCTTCCCTCATCCCCCTCATGGGCACCATTTGTCCCTTCACGGGCTCCATTTGTCCCCTCATGGGCTCTGTTTTGCCTTTCCACCCCTCACGGGCTCCATTTCCCCCTCAGCTGCCCCTCAAACCCCTCACAGGTGACATTTCCACCCTCATCCCCCTCATGGGCTCCATTTGTCCCCTCATGGGACCCATTTCGCCTTTCCACCCCTCACAGGCACCATTTCCACCCTCATCCCCTTTATGGGCACCATTTGTCCCCTCACGGACTCCATTTCCCCCTCAGCTGCCCTCAAACCCCTCACAGGTGACATTTCCACCCTCATCCCCCTCATGGGCTCCATTTGTCCCTTCACGGGCTCCATTTGTCCCCTCATGGGCTCCATTTCCCCCTCAGCTGCCCCTCAAACTCCACGAGTGCCATTTCCTCCCTGACCACCCTCATGTAATTCATATTTCCCCCTCATGGGCTCCATTTTTCCCCTCCTTTGCCCCTCACAGGGAATATTTGCCCCACTGGCCATCCTGTTTCAGGTTTCTCGAGCTCGGTGCCCCTGGAATCAGCTCCAAAGCACAAAATTGAGGCCTTTCAGGGCATCTTAAAAGCTGCTCATAGTCATACGATTAATTTTTTTTTATGTTTATAAGTCAATATTCTAATATTATAGCTGGTGGCTGGTTCTGTTCCCACTTTTCCACTCGTTCAGTATTGTGGTGATGGGAATTCCAGTGGCAAACGTATTTTTCTGGGCTTCCTCCAGCTGGAGCGATGCCCTTTGTGGAAGGAGAACCAGCCCAAATCTCCACAAATCAACAAATTCTCCTTATTTCCCTACCTGCTTTTCCTGAAGAGCCTAAAACCTCCCATTCCAATGCTGCAGCCACAGGATCCATCCCACCACAGTGCCAATGAGACAAAACCCAGGCGTTTCCTTTGGTTTATTCCCGAATTCCGTGTCTTTGTGTGGAGATATCTGAGCCAGACCTGACTCCCTGGAGACCCTGGAACACCTTTGGGACGTCCCGGGCATCCCTGACAGGCGTTGGGTGCCAAATGTGGTTTAAAGCCTCTTCCCCAGCCTGGAAAGTCCCCGACCAAAGTTATTTTAATCCATTTTTGTCAAACACATCCCACCAGCCCTCACTAGACCAAGCTTAGCAAAGCCAGTCCTATGTTCCAAATAGCCAAAGCCCGAGTCCAGCACCTTCGCTACGACCCTTTGCTGACCTGTCCGGCCCCTCTGGCCGTGCCGACCCTTCCTTTTCACCTGGAGAATCCATGAAAAGATTCCTAAAGCTCCAAAACATTTTCCCGACTCTCCCGGAGCTCCGAGTCCCTCACAAACTTCCCGCGCTACGCCGTGAGGGGCGGGCTTATGCAAATTCGAGGCAAAGATGCGCGATTTGCATCACGGGAGCGTTATTTTGGGGGAAATTTGGGATTTCTGCGAATTGGCGCGTGCAGGACGAGAGGGAAAAGTAGAGGATGAGCTGGAGAAAGAGAAAAGGAGGCGGTCGGGAAGTGCTGGAGGGAGGCGGGACTGGGTGGGGTTATGCAGATCAGCAAGCCGCGCTCATGCAAATCAGGCACGGACGAGCGAAAGGCATCACGGGAGCGTCAATTTGGGGGCGATTTTCGGGGTTTCGGGCTCGGTGCGCGCGGAGCGCGGGAGGAGAGCGCGGAACGGAGCGGAGAGAAGAGCCCCGGGGGGCTCGGGAAGGGCCGGGGGGCGGCGCGGGGGCAGCGTGAGGTGCGTGCGGGGCGGGCGGGGCCGGGAGGTTGGGTGGGGCGGGTGCGGGTATCGCTTCTCGGCCTTTTGGCTAAGATCAAGTGTAGTATCTGTTCTTATCAGTTTAATATCTGATACGTCCTCGATGAGAGGACTTCATATTAAACGGATTTTTGGGCTCGGGAGTTGGACCCGGAGCTTGCTCCCTCCGCTCCGCGCATCGTGCCGGTATTGCAGTGCCTCCGGGAACGGTGCACCCCTCGCGGGGACATCTCCTGGTCAAAGACAGAGCTGAGACAGGCACTCATTGATCGTGCTTCTATCGCGATATCAGCCCCGCTGCTGCTGGCTCTCGTTGTTCCCACCCCGGTGCTCGCTCTCCCCGCTCCGCGCATCGTTCCGCTGTTGCGGCGCCTCCGGGAGCGCTGCACCCCTCACGGGGATCTCAACTGGTCAAAGACAGATTCCCAAATCGCAAGAAATGAGTATTGATCGTGGCTTTATCGCGATATCAGCCCCGCTGCTGTGACTCGCTGTCACCCCGGTACTCGCTCCCTCCGCTCCGCGCATCGTGCCGGTATTGCAGTGCCTCCGGGAACGGTGCACCCCTCGCGGGGACATCCCATGGTCAAAGACAGAGCTGAGACAGGCATTGATTGATCGTGCTTCTATCGCGATATCAGCCCCGCTGCGGGCTCACGCTGCCACCCCCCAGTGCTCGCTGTGCCCGCTCCGCGCATCGTCCCGCTATTGCGGCTCCTCCGGGAGCGCTGCGGCCCTCAACGGGGATCTCAACTGGTCAAAGACAGATTCCCAAATCGCAAGAAATGAGTATTGATCGTGGCTTTATCGCGATATCAGCCCCGCTGCTGTGACTCGCTCTCCCCGCCCCAGTGCTCGCTCTCTCGGCTCCGCGCATCGTCCCGCTATTGCGGCTCCTCCAGGAACGCTGCACCTCTCGCGGGGATCTCAGCTGGCCAAAGAGAGATCCCAAATCGGGACTTATCGTGCTTCTATCGCGATATCAGCCCCGCTGCTCTCGGTCGCTGTCAGCCCGGTGCTCGCTGTCCCCGCTCCGTTCATCGTCCCGCTGTTGCGGCGCCTCCGGGAGCGCTGCCCCCCGCCCCGGGCCCTGCCGTCGCTCCAAGCCCATCTCGGCCGTCGCTCTCCCGCTCGCTCTCTCCCCGCTGCCGCCGCACCGAAGCCGCTGCTGCTCCCCGCGCTGCGGCCGCTGCCGTGTCCGCGGCTGCCGCTGCAGCGCTGCCGCCGCTCGGGGCTCTCCCGCCCGCCCCCATCCCCTCGCAAGGCCGCGAAAGGCGGCGCCGACTTCTCCTCGCTCCCGCTGCGGCCGCGGGGCCGGCAATGCCGTCCCTTCCCGGCCGAGCTCTGGGCAGTGCGCTAAAAACGTTGGGTGCTGCTGATGCTGAGAGGGAGCTGAGAGCTCGGGGAGAGCGGGGATGTCTCGGTGCGTCTGTGCGGGCCCTGAGGAGCGGCGGGGCCGCGGCTTTGCTCGGGGAAAGGCGGCCCGGTCATCCCCGGGCGCGTCTCGCTCGGAGCCCCGCGCCCGCCCCGGAGAAAATGAAGGGCGGGTTCGTGGGGCGGGGCTATGCAAAGTAGACGGGAACTCCACAGCGAAAGGCATCACGGGAGCGCCGTTACCGGCGGGTTTCGGGGGCCGGCGCGGCCGGACCGTGCGGGGCCGGGCCGGGGGTGCGGGATGCGCTGGGGAAGGAGCCCGCGAGCGGCCCCGGGAGGCGGCGAGGGCGGCGCGGGGGCAGCGTGAGGTGCGTGCGGGGCGGGCGGGGCCGGGAGGTTGGGTGGGGCGGGTGCGGGTATCGCTTCTCGGCCTTTTGGCTAAGATCAAGTGTAGTATCTGTTCTTATCAGTTTAATATCTGATACGTCCTCGATGAGAGGACTTAATATTAAACGGATTTTTGGGCTCGGGAGTTGGACCCGGAGCTTGCTCCCTCCGCTCCGCGCATCGTGCCGGTATTGCAGTGCCTCCGGGAACGGTGCACCCCTCGCGGGGACATCCCCTGGTCAAAGACAGAGCTGAGACAGGCATTGATTGATCGTGCTTCTATCGCCATATCAGCCCCGCTGCTGCTGGCTCTCGCTGTTCCCACCCCGGTGCTCGCTCTCCCCGCTCCGCGCATCTTCCCGCTATTGCGGCTCCTCCGGGAGCGCTGCGGCCCTCAACGGGGATCTTAACTGGTCAAAGACAGGTTCCCAAATCGCAGAAAATGAGTATTGATCGTGGCTTTATCGCGATATCAGCCCCGCTGCTGTGACTCGCTCTCCCCGCCCCAGTGCTTGCTCCCTCCGCTCCGCGCATCGTGCCGGTGTTGCAGTGCCTCCGGGAACGGTGCACCTCTCGCGGGGACATCTCCTGGTCAAAGACAGAGCTGAGACAGGCACTGGTTGATCGTGCTTCTATCGCCATATCAGCCCCGCTGCTGCGGGCTCTCGCTCTTCCCACCCCGGTGCTCGCTGTCCCCGCTCCGTTCATCGTCCCGCTGTTGCGGCGCTTCTGGGAGCGCTGCACCCCTCACGGGGACATCCCATGGTCAAAGACAGAGCTGAGACAGGCACTCGTTGATCGTGCTTCTATCGCGATATCAGCCCCGCTGCTGGCCCCCGGTGCCACCCCCCCGGTGCTCGCTCTCCCCGCCCCGCGCATCTTCCCGCTGTTGCGGTGCCTCCGGGAACGCTGCACCCCTCAACGGGGATCTCAGCTGGTCAAAGATCGATTCCCAAATCGCAATAAATGAGTATTGATCGTTGGGTGCTGGTGATGCTGAGAGGGAGCTGAGAGCTCGGGGAGAGCGGGGATGTCTCGGTGCGTCTGTGCGGGCCCTGAGGAGCGGCGGGGCCGCGGCTTTGCTCGGGGAAAGGCGGCCCGGTCATCCCCGGGCGCGTCTCCTGCTCCCGCTCCCAATTTAAAACGAAGCACACTTTACGTTTTAAATGTATTTTATTAATTTGACGTATTTTTAGCATTTTTCTGTCTCTTCTCACCGGGGATTCTCCGCTGATCCCCCTGAGGCCCCGAAACAAAAAGGCGGCGGGCGGGAACCGCGTGAGGGGAGCGCTCAGCAGAAGGATGGGCGGGACCCCCGAGAGCCGCTTCACGGGGCCTGCGGAGGAAACGGCGGCGTTTCAGCACAGAACCGTGTCTGAAGTCGCGGTACACACGCGATATAGACCAGGTATCGAATTGCCGGCCCCGCGGCCGCAGCGGGAGCGAGGAGAAGTCGGCGCCGCCTTTCGCGGCCTTGCGAGGGGATGGGGGCGGGCGGGAGAGCCCCGAGCGGCGGCAGCGCTGCAGCGGCAGCCGCGGACACGGCAGCGGCCGCAGCGCGGGGAGCAGCAGCGGCTTCGGTGCGGCGGCAGCGGGGAGAGAGCGAGCGGGAGAGCGACGGCCGAGATGGGCTTGGAGCGACGGCAGGGCCCGGGGCGGGGGGCAGCGCTCCCGGAGGCGTCGCAACAGCGGGACGATGAACGGAGCGGGGACAGCGAGCACCGGGATGGTGACAGCGACCGAGAGCAGCGGGGCTGATATCGCGATAGAAGCACGATAAGTCCCGATTTGGGATCTCTCTTTGACCAGTTGAGATCCCTGTTGAGGGCCGCAGCGCTCCCGGAGGAGCCGCAATAGCGGGAAGATGCGCGGAGCCGAGAGAGCGAGCACTGGGGGGTGGCAGCGTGAGCCCGCAGCGGGGCTGATATCGCGATAGAAGCACGATCAATCAATGCCTGTCTCAGCTCTGTCTTTGACCATGGGATGTCCCCGTGAGGGGGGCAGCGCTCCCGGAGGCACCGCAATACCGGCACGATGCGCGGAGCGGAGGGAGCGAGTACCGGGGTGACAGCGAGTCACAGCAGCGGGGCTGATATCGCGATAAAGCCACGATCAATACTCATTTCTTGCGATTTGGGAATCGATCTTTGACCAGCTGAGATCCCCGTGAGGGGTGCAGCGCTCCCAGAAGCGCCGCAACAGCGGAACGATGCGCGGAGCGGGGAGAGCGAGCACCGCGGTGGGAACAGCGAGAGCCAGCAGCAGCGGCTGGGCTGATATGGCGATAGAAGCACGATCAATGAGTGCCTGTCTCAGCTCTGTCTTTGACCAGAAAATGTCCCCGCCAGGGGTGCACCGTTCCCGGAGGCACTGCAATACCGGCACGATGCGCGGAGCGGAGGGAGCAAGCTCCGGGTCCAACTCCCGAGCCCAAAAATCCGTTTAATATGAAGTCCTCTCATCGAGGACGTATCAGATATTAAACTGATAAGAACAGATACTACACTTGATCTTAGCCAAAAGGCCGAGAAGCGATACCCGCACCCGCCCCACCCAACCTCCCGGCCCCGCCCGCCCCGCACGCACCTCACGCTGCCCCCGCGCCGCCCTCGCCGCCTCCCGGGGCCGCTCGCGGGCTCCTTCCCCAGCGCATCCCGCACCCCCGGCCCGGCCCCGCACGGTCCGGCCGCGCCGGCCCCCGAAACCCGCCGGTAACGGCGCTCCCGTGATGCCTTTCGCTGTGGAGTTCCCGTCTAATTTGCATAACCCCGCCCCACGAACCCGCCCTTCATTTTCTCCGGGGCGGCCGCGGGGCTCCGAGCGAGACGCGCCCGGGGATGACCGGGCCGCCTTTCCCCGAGCAAAGCCGCGGCCCCGCCGCTCCTCAGGGCCCGCACAGACGCACCGAGACATCCCCGCTCTCCCCGAGCTCTCAGCTCCCTCTCAGCATCAGCAGCACGCAACGTTTTTAGCGCACTGCCCAGAGCTCGGCCGGGAAGGGACGGAATTGCCGGCCCCGCGGCCGCAGCGGGAGCGAGGAGAAGTCGGCGCCGCCTTTCGCGGCCTTGCGAGGGGATGGGGGCGGGCGGGAGAGCCCCGAGCGGCGGCAGCGCTGCAGCGGCAGCCGCGGACACGGCAGCGGCCGCAGCGCGGGGAGCAGCAGCGGCTTCGGTGCGGCGGCAGCGGGGAGAGAGCGAGCGGGAGAGCGACGGCCGAGATGGGCTTGGAGCGACGGCAGGGCCCGGGGCGGGGGGCAGCGCTCCCGGAGGCGCCGCAACAGCGGGACGATGAACGGAGCGGGGACAGCGAGCACCGGGATGGTGACAGCGACCGAGAGCAGCGGGGCTGATATCGCGATAGAAGCACGATAAGTCCCGATTTGGGATCTCTCTTTGACCAGTTGAGATCCCTGTTGAGGGCCGCAGCGCTCCCGGAGGAGCCGCAATAGCGGGAAGATGCGCGGAGCCGAGAGAGCGAGCACTGGGGGGTGGCAGCGTGAGCCCGCAGCGGGGCTGATATCGCGATAGAAGCACGATCAATCAATGCCTGTCTCAGCTCTGTCTTTGACCATGGGATGCCCCCGTGAGGGGGGCAGCGCTCCCGGAGGCACCGCAATACCGGCACGATGCGCGGAGCGGAGGGAGCGAGTACCGGGGTGACAGCGAGTCACAGCAGCGGGGCTGATATCGCGATAAAGCCACGATCAATACTCATTTCTTGCGATTTGGGAACCTGTCTTTGACCATGGGATGTCCCCGTGAGGGGTGCAGCGCTCCCGGAGGCACCGCAACAGCGGGACGATGCGCGGGGCGGGGAGAGCGAGCACCGCGGTGGGAACAGCGAGAGCCAGCAGCAGCGGCTGGGCTGATATGGCGATAGAAGCACGATCAATCAATGCCTGTCTCAGCTCTGTCTTTGACCAGAAAATGTCCCCGCCAGGGGTGCACCGTTCCCGGAGGCACTGCAATACCGGCACGATGCGCGGAGCGGAGGGAGCAAGCTCCGGGTCCAACTCCCGAGCCCAAAAATCCGTTTAATATGAAGTCCTCTCATCGAGGACGTATCAGATATTAAACTGATAAGAACAGATACTACACTTGATCTTAGCCAAAAGGCCGAGAAGCGATACCCGCACCCGCCCCACCCAACCTCCCGGCCCCGCCCGCCCCGCACGCACCTCACGCTGCCCCCGCGCCGCCCTCGCCGCCTCCCGGGGCCGCTCGCGGGCTCCTTCCCCAGCGCATCCCGCACCCCCGGCCCGGCCCCGCACGGTCCGGCCGCGCCGGCCCCCGAAACCCGCCGGTAACGGCGCTCCCGTGATGCCTTTCGCTGTGGAGTTCCCGTCTAATTTGCATAGCCCCGCCCCACGAACCCGCCCTTCATTTTCTCCGGGGCGGCCGCGGGGCTCCGAGCGAGACGCGCCCGGGGATGACCGGGCCGCCTTTCCCCGAGCAAAGCCGCGGCCCCGCCGCTCCTCAGGGCCCGCACAGACGCACCGAGACATCCCCGCTCTCCCCGAGCTCTCAGCTCCCTCTCAGCATCAGCAGCACGCAACGTTTTTAGCGCACTGCCCAGAGCTCGGCCGGGAAGGGACGGCATTGCCGGCCCCGCGGCCGCAGCGGGAGCGAGGAGAAGTCGGCGCCGCCTTTCGCGGCCTTGCGAGGGGAT
Source organism: Coloeus monedula (assembly GCF_965178545.1). Classification (NCBI taxonomy): domain Eukaryota; kingdom Metazoa; phylum Chordata; class Aves; order Passeriformes; family Corvidae; genus Coloeus; species Coloeus monedula. Next base: position 1,179,317 of record NC_138819.1, read on the forward strand.
GGGGGCGGGCGGGAGAGCCCCGAGCGGCGGCAGCGCTGCAGCGGCAGCCGCGGACACGGCAGCGGCCGCAGCGCGGGGAGCAGCAGCGGCTTCGGTGCGGCGGCAGCGGGGAGAGAGCGAGCGGGAGAGCGACGGCCGAGATGGGCTTGGAGCGACGGCAGGGCCCGGGGCGGGGGGCAGCGCTCCCGGAGGCGCCGCAACAGCGGGACGATGAACGGAGCGGGGACAGCGAGCACCGGGATGGTGACAGCGAGTCACACCAGCGGGGCTGATATCGCGATAGAAGCACGATAAGTCCCGATTTGGGATCTCTCTTTGGCCAGCTGAGATCCCCGCGAGGGGTGCACCGTTCCCGGAGGCGCCGCAATAGCGGGACGATGCGCGGAGCCGAGAGAGCGAGCACTGGGGCGGGGAGAGCGAGTCACAGCAGCGGGGCTGATATCGCGATAAAGCCACGATCAATACTCATTTCTTGCGATTTGGGAACCTGTCTTTGACCAGTTGAGATCCCCGTTGAGGGGTGCAGCGCTCCCGGAGGCACCGCAACAGCGGAACGATGCGCGGAGCGGGGAGAGCGAGCACCGGGGTGGGAACAGCGAGAGCCAGCAGCAGCGGGGCTGATATGGCGATAGAAGCACGATCAATGAGTGCCTGTCTCAGCTCTGTCTTTGACCAGAAAATGTCCCCGCCAGGGGTGCACCGTTCCCGGAGGCACTGCAATACCGGCACGATGCGCGGAGCGGAGGGAGCAAGCTCCGGGTCCAACTCCCGAGCCCAAAAATCCGTTTAATATGAAGTCCTCTCATCGAGGACGTATCAGATATTAAACTGATAAGAACAGATACTACACTTGATCTTAGCCAAAAGGCCGAGAAGCGATACCCGCACCCGCCCCACCCAACCTCCCGGCCCCGCCCGCCCCGCACGCACCTCACGCTGCCCCCGCGCCGCCCCCCGGCCCTTCCCGAGCCCCCCGGGGCTCTTCTCTCCGCTCCGTTCCGCGCTCTCCTCCCGCGCTCCACGCTCACCGAGCCCGAAACCCCGAAAATCGCCCCCAAATTGACGCTCCCGTGATGCCTTTCGCTCGTCCGTGCCTGATTTGCATGGGCGCGGCTTGCTGATCTGCATAACCCCACCCAGTCCTCCTCTCCCCCCGCCCCTTCGCTCATAGGCGTTCTCTGATTGGTGGATCGCGTGCTGTGATTTGCATCGGCTCCGCCCCGTGCTTCATTAGCATAATCCTGAAAACTCTCTAAAAACGCCTAAAGAGCCCCTAAACCTGACCCTAAGCCCGGCCCGAATCACGAAACCCAGCCCTGACCTTAATTCTCAATTCCCACCGGGGGCGACCCTGCACTCGCCCCAGGTTCAACCTAAACCCAGCCCTGAGCCCCGCCTGAACCCGAGCCTAAACCCAACCTAAACCCAGCCCTGAACCCGAGCCTAAACCCAAGCTAAACCTGAGCCTTAAACCCAGCCCTGAACCTGAGCCTAAACCAAACCCAAACCTGAGCCTTAAACCCAGCCCTGAACCTGAGCCTAAACCCAACCTAAACCCAACCTAAACCCAGCCCTGAACCTGAGCCTAAACCCAAGCTAAACCTGAGCCTTAAACCCAGCCCTGAACCTGAGCCTAAACCCAACCTAAACCCAGCCAAAACCCCAACACACCACCCCGGCCCCACTCAGTAACCCCGCACTAAACCCGAGCCTAAATCCAACCTAAACCCAACCTAAACCCAGCCCTGAACCGGAGCCTAAATCCAACCTAAACCCAGCCCTGAACCTGAGCCTAAACCCAACCTAAACCCAGCCCTGAACCCAAATCCCAGCCCTAAGAATCCCCTGTCAGCAGCAGAAACCTTCAATCTAAACCCCCCTAAAACTGCTCCTAACCAGTTTGGACTGGTGGGGAACTGGGATGGGGATTGGTCCTGCCCAGTTTGGACTGGTGGGGAACTGGGATGGAGATTGGTCCTGCCCAGTTTGGACTGGTGAGGAACGGGGATGGGGACTGGTCCTGCCCAGTTTGGACTGGTGGGGAACTGGGATGGGGACTGGTCCTGCCCAGTTTGGACTGGTGGGGAACTGGGATGGGGACTGGTCCTGCCCAGTTTGGACTGGTGGGGAACTGGGATGGGGACTGGTCCTGCCCAGTTTGGACTGGTGGGGAACTGGGATGGAGATTGGTCCTGCCCAGTTTGGACTGGTGGGGAACTGGGATGGGGACTGGTCCTGCCCAGTTTGGACTGGTGGGGAACTGGGATGGGGACTGGTCCTGCCCAGTTTGGACTGGTGAGGAACGGGGATGGAGATTGGTCCTGCCCAGTTTGGACTGGTGGGGAACTGGGATGGAGATTGGTCCTGCCCTGTTTGGACTGGTGGGGAACTGGGATGGAGATTGGTCCTGCCCAGTTTGGACTGGTGGGGAACGGGGATGGGGACTGGTCCTGCCCAGTTTGGACTGGTGGGGAACTGGGATGGGGACTGGTCCTGCCCAGTTTGGACTGGTGGGGAACTGGGATGGGGACTGGTCCTGCCCAGTTTGGACTGGTGGGGAACTGGGATGGGGACTGGTCCTGCCCAGTTTGGACTGGTGGGGAACTGGGATGGGGACTGGTCCTGCCCAGTTTGGACTGGTGGGGAACTGGGATGGAGATTGGTCCTGCCCAGTTTGGACTGGTGGGGAACTGGGATGGGGACTGGTCCTGCCCAGTTTGGACTGGTGGGGAACTGGGATGGGGACTGGTCCTGCCCAGTTTGGACTGGTGGGGAACTGGGATGGGGATTGGTCCTGCCCAGTTTGGACTGGTGAGGAACGGGGATGGGGACTGGTCCTGCCCAGTTTGGACTGGTGGGGAACTGGGATGGGGACTGGTCCTGCCCAGTTTGGACTGGTGGGGAACTGGGATGGAGATTGGTCCTGCCCTGTTTGGACTGGTGGGGAACTGGGATGGAGATTGGTCCTGCCCAGTTTGGACTGGTGAGGAACTGGGATGGGGACTGGTCCTGCCCAGTTTGGACTGGTGGGGAACTGGGATGGGGACTGGTCCTGCCCAGTTTGGACTGGTGGGGAACTGGGATGGAGACTGGTCCTGCCCAGTTTGGACTGGTGAGGAACTGGGATGGGGACTGGCCCTGCCCAGTTTGGACTGGTGAGGAACGGGGATGGGGACTGGTCCTGCCCAGTTTGGACTGGTGAGGAACTGGGATGGGGACTGGTCCTGCCCTGTTTGGACTGGTGGGGAACTGGGATGGGGACTGGTCCTGCCCAGTTTGGACTGGTGGGGAACTGGGATGGGGACTGGTCCTGCCCAGTTTGGACTGGTGGGGAACTGGGATGGGGACTGGTCCTGCCCAGTTTGGACTGGTGGGGAACTGGGATGGGGACTGGTCCTGCCCAGTTTGGACTGGTGGGGAACTGGGATGGGGACTGGTCCTGCCCAGTTTGGACTGGTGAGGAACTGGGATGGAGATTGGTCCTGCCCAGTTTGGACTGGTGGGGAACTGGGATGGGGACTGGTCCTGCCCAGTTTGGACTGGTGGGGAACTGGGATGGGGACTGGTCCTGCCCAGTTTGGACTGGTGGGGAACTGGGATGGGGACTGGTCCTGCCCAGTTTGGACTGGTGGGAACTGGGACGGTCCCAGGAGCTCCTCAGGACCCTGCCCCTCCCCTTCCCGGGCCATGACGTCACGCCCCTCCCCCACCCCTCCCCTCCCCCCAGGGGCCCCCCTGTCCTGGGCGTTCCCCGCCCCTCCCCCCCCCAGGGGACCCCAGGCACGATCGTGACTCAGGGCCGCGCCCTCCCCCACCCACAGCTGGATCCGCTCAACAGCTGGAGCGGGAGGGGGAGGGGACCCGGCCCTCCCCTCCCCCACCGCGCGCACCCCGATCTGCCCCTCCCCCCCCCCCCAAAAAAAGGGACTCAGGCGCGGGGTGGGGGAGGGGCAGCACCGGCCCTTTATTACCCTCGGGCCCCCCCCCCGCCCCTCCCCCACCCGAGAGGCAGAGCGGGAAGGGGGGAGGGGGGGGCAATCCCAGTTTGGGGTCGTTTCCCAGTTTGGGATTAACGATCCCAGTTGGGGGTCGTTTCCCAGTTTGGGAAGAGTTCCTGTCCCCGTTTGGGAGGGATCCCAGTTTGGGGGTCCTTTCCCAGTTTGGACTCCCAGTTTGGGAGGGGGGGTGGGGAGGTGCAATTGGGGCGGGGGGGGGGGTCCCTGAACTTCTGAGGGAGGGGGGCTTCCAGTCTGAGCCTTCCCCCTCCCAGTTTGGGAGGGGTCCTCGCCCCAGTTCGGGGCCAACAATCCCAGTGTGGGGGTCCTTTCCCAGTTTGGACCCCCAGTTTGGGGGGGGTCCCTCCCAGTTTGGGCCCCCCCCCCCAGCACCCTCAGCCGTGGGGGCTCGGGAGGGGCGGCCGGGGGGGCCTTCCCAGCCCTCCCAGTGCTCCCAGTATCACCAGTGCCCCTCCCAGTGCCACCGGCAAGGCAAACACCAGCCCGACCCGGAGGGACCCGCGACTGGGAGGGGTCCTGGGGGCAACTGGGGCCACTGGAGGGGCCACTGGGAGGGTCACTGGGGCACCCGGGAAGGTCACTGGGGCAACTGGGGGGTCCTTGGCCTGTGAGGGGGCGACTGGGGGCGTTACTGGGACAGCTGGGGGGGTAACTGGGAGGGTAATGGGGGCAACTGGGAGGGTAACTGGGGCAACTGGGAGGTCCTTGGTGCTGGGGGCGATAACTGGGGGGGTAGCTGGGATAACTGGGGGGTCTTGGGCCTGTGGGGGGGCAACTGGGAGGGGTTTGGGGGTCGGGGGGGCAATAGGGGGGTCCTTGGCTTCGGGGGAGGGCACTGGGGGGGCAACTGGGACAAACTGGGAAGATCTGTGGGTGGGGGCGGCAGTTGGGGGGGTAACGGGCAGCAACTGGGATTTAGTGGGGGCAACTGGGAGGGCTGTAGGGGGGTCCTTGACCCTGGGGAGGGCAACTGGGGGGGCAACTGGGGGGTCCTGGGTTCTAGGGGGGGTAACTGGGGCAACTGGGGGGGCAACTGGGGGGTCCTGGGTTCTGGGGGGGTTAACTGGGGGGGTAACTGGGACAAGCTGGGGAGCTCTGGGGTTGGGGGGGGCAGTTGCAGGGGCAACTGGGGGCAACTGGGATTCTGGGGGGGCAACTGGGGGGGGAATTGGGGGGTCCCGGGGGGTGAAGGAGGAGCTTTGGGGGTCCCTGTGGGGCCTGGGGGAGGGGCTGAGCCCATTGGGGTCCCTGGGGTCCCTGTGGGGGTCCCTGGGCTCATTCTGGGGGTCCTCATCACTGTAGGGGTCCCCGTAGGGGTCCCAGGTCCTGGTTTCGGGGTCCCCGGGCTCGGTCTGGGGGTCCCCACCCCCATAGGGGTCCCCATAGGGGTCCCAGGGCCGCGTTTGGGGGTCCCCGGGCTCGGTCTGGGGGTCCCTGTAGGGGTCCCAGGGCCGGGTTTGGGGGTCCCCGGGCTCGGTGTGGGGGTCCCTGTAGGGGTCCCAGGGCCGGGTTTGGGGGTCCCCGGGCTCGGTCTGGGGGTCCCTGTAGGGGTCCCAGGGCCGGGTTTGGGGGTCCCCGGGCTCGGTCTGGGGGTCCCTGTAGGGGTCCCAGGGCCGGGTTTGGGGGTCCCCGGGCTCGGTCTGGGGGTCCCCACCCCCGTAGGGGTCCCAGGGCCGGGTTTGGGGGTCCCGGCCCCTCCGGAGGCTCCCGGGCTCGGGGTCCCTGTAGGGGTCCGAGGGGGGTGGGGCGGGGTCCCAGGGCCCCTCTTCAGAGTCTTCGTCCTCGTAGGGGTCCCCATAGGGGTCCCCATAAATGTCGGGGTCCCAGGGCTCCGTTTCGGGGTCCCACGGCCCCTCCTCGGGGTCCTCGCCCCTGTAGGGGGGGGCTGGGCTCCCATAGGGGTCTCCGTAGGTGTCGGGGTCCCCGTAGGGGTCCCCGTAGGGGTCCCCGTAAGGATCGGGGTCCTCGTCCCGATAGGGGGGGGCAGGGGAGGGGTCCCCGTAGAGGGCGGGGGCCGAGGGCGGGTGGGAATCCCGGTGGGAATCCCGGTGGGAATCCCGGTGCCACCCCCGGTGCCGGGGCGGTCCCAAGCCCCGATCTCCGTCCTCGTGCGGGTCCCGGGGCAGATCCCGGTGCCGATCCCGGTGCCGCGGCGCTCTCGAGCCGGGATCCCCGTCCTGGTGCGGATCCCCGTGCAAATCCTCGTGCAAATCCTCGTGCAAATCCTCCTGCAAAGCCCGATCTGGCCCCAAATCCCGGTGCCTCCCCGAGGGCAGATCCTCCCGGGAGTCCTCGGGCAAATCCCGGTGCCCGCCTGGACTCGAGTCCCGGGGCCAATCCCGGGGCGGATCCCGGTGCGTGCCAGGTCTCAGATTCTCCCGGGAATCGTCCCGGGAATCCTCGGGCAAATCCCGGTGCAAACCGCGCTGCCAGCCGGGCTGGGAATCCTCGTGGAAACCCTGGTGGGGATCCCGGTCCAAATCCCGGTCCGAATCCCGGTTCCAACTCCCGTGCAAGCCCCGGTGCCTTCCCGGGGGTAAATCCTCCTGGGAATCCCGGTCCGAATCGCGGTCCAGATCCTGGTTCATACCCCGGTGCAGATCCCGGTCCAGATCCTGGTGCAGATCCCGGTGCAGATCCCGGTCCGAATCCCGGTCCGAATCCCGGTGCAGATCCTGGTTCAGATCCCGGTCCGAATCCCGGTGCAAATCCTGGTTCATATCCCGGTGCGGATCCCGGTTCACATCCCGGTTCAGATCCTGGTTCCAATCCCGGTTCCAATCCCCGTGCAAATCCCGGTGCCGCCCCGGCCTCAGCTCCCGGTGCCTTCCGGAGACCAAATCCCGGTGAAGATCCCGGTAGAGATCCTGCTCCGAATCCCGGTAGAAACCGCGATCCGAATCCTCCGGTGCCAAATCCTGGTGCGAGCCTTCACCTCCTCCCGTCCCCTCTCGCCGCCGCTCCCGGGCTCTCCATCCCCGGGCGCTCCACCCGCGCCGGTTCCCCTCGGGAGGGGTCGCGGGTTGTCCCCGCTGTGCCCCGAGCCCCTGGGGAGGGGTCGCGGGCTGTGCCCCGGCCGGGGGGCGCCGGCGGCGGCGGCGGCGGCAGGTGACCCCGTCGGGCTGCAGGACGAAGCCGCGGTGGCAGTGGCAAGCGAAGCCGCCGTGATGGTTGAGGCACATGTGGTGGCACACGGCGGCCGTGCGACATTCGTCCCTGTCCCCGCAGCCGCCCGCTGCCACCGGCCCGAAGCCCAGCGGGCACGGGGTGGGGGTCGGCGAGACCCCCGAATCTTCCCCGCCCGCCGCCGCCGCCGCCACGGCCACCAGAGCCACCAGCGCCACCGGCGCCACCGGCATCGCGCTGCCACCGCCGCCGCCTCCTGTGCGGGATGGGGGGGCACGGCCGGACCCGCCCCCCCCCCAAATCCCAAATCCGGCCAAGGGCGGCCCCGCCCCCCCCAAAACCCCAAACGCGGCCCCACCCCCCCCCTCCAAAAATCCCAGTTTCCAAATCCCAATCCCGGCCCCACCCCCCCCCCCAAAACCCCATGGGCGGCCCCAAACCGCCCCCCCCCCCCCGGCCAGTCCCAAATCCGGCCCCACCCCCCCCCAAAATCCCAAACCCGGCCTCACCCCCCCCAAAATCCCAAACCCGGCCCCACCCCCCCCAAAATCCCAAACCCGGCCAAGGGCGGCCCCACCCAGGGCCCCACCCCCAGCCTGGGACGTTCGGGTGGCCCCACCCCCTTTTTTGGGGACCCTTCCCCCACTTTTTGGGGTCCCAGGACAACCCCACCCCCTCCCCCACCCCCCTTGGGGGACCCCAAGCTGACCCCGGGGGATCCGGGTGACCCCACCCCATTTTGGGGGGTCCCAAGCACGGCTCAGGACAGACCCCGCCCCCCCCCCCCGTTTTGGGTGACCCCAAATTGACCCCAGCGGACCCCGGGTGTCCCCGGTCCTGCTCCCCCCTTGTCACGGGTGCTGCCATCGCCGGTGTCACCCTCACTGCTCCAGGTGTCCCTGGCACCCGTGTCACCCCTGGCACCCCTGGCACCCGTGCCACCCCCGGCCGTGTCACCAGCAGCTGTCACCGCCACCCCGTCACCGCCACCCTGTCACTGTCACTAGTGCTAGCACCCTGTCACCCTCACCCTGTCACCCTCACCCTGTCACCCCCACCCTGTCACCCCCACCCTGTCACTGTCACTGGTGCCAGCACCCTGTCACCCTCACCCCATCACTGCCACCCTGTCACCCTCACCCTGTCACCCTCACCCTGTCACCCTCACCCTGTCACCCTCACCCCGTCACTGTCACTAGTGCTAGCACCCTGTCACCCTCACCCTTGTCACCCTCACCCTGTCACCCCCACCCTGTCACTGTCACCTTGTCACTGCCACCAGTGCCAGCACCCTGTCACCCTCACCCTGCCACCCTCACCCTGTCACCGCCACCCTGTCACTGTCACCAGTGCCAGCACTCTGTCACCCTCACCCTGTCACCGCCACCCCGTCACTGTCACCAGTGCAAGCACTCTGCCACCCTCACCCTGTCACCGCCACCCTGTCACTGTCACCAGTGCCAGCACTCTGTCACCCTCACCCTGTCACCGCCACCCCGTCACTGTCACCAGTGCCAGCACTCTGCCACCCTCACCCTGTCACCGCCACCCTGTCACTGTCACCAGTGCCAGCACTCTGCCACCCTCACCCTGTCACCGCCACCCTGTCACTGTCACCAGTGCCAGCACTCTGTCACCCTCACCCTGTCACCGCCACCCCGTCACTGTCACCAGTGCCAGCACTCTGTCACCCTCACCCTGTCACCGCCACCCTGTCACTGTCACCAGTGCCAGCACTCTGCCACCCTCACCCTGTCACCGCCACCCCGTCACTGCCACCCCGTCACTGCCACCCCGTCACTGCCACCCCGTCACTGCCACCAGTGCAAGCACGCTGTCACCCTCACCCTGCCACCCTCACCCCGTCACCCTCACCCCATCACTGCCACCAGTGCCAGCACCCTGTCACCCTCACCCTGTCACCCTCACCCTGTCACTGCCACCCTGTCACTGCCACCCTGTCACCCTCACCCTGTCACCCTCACCCTGTCACTGCCACCCTGTCACTGCCACCCTGTCACCCTCACCCTGTCACCCTCACCCTGTCACTCTCACCCTGTCACCGCCACCCTGTCACCCTCCCCTGTCCCCGCGGTGTCACCTCCCCTCCCTTCCCCCCCAATAAAACTCCAAGTGCTGCATTGTGGGGGAGGGGCTTTAATGGGGGGTGACCACAGGGTGACAATGGGGTGACAGGGGGAGGGTGGGTGACAATGGGTGACAGGTGGACAATGGGGTGACGGGGGTGACAGGATGGGTGACAGGATGGGTGACAGGGGTGGGTGACAGAGGGTGGGTGACAGAGGGTGGGTGACAGGATGGGTGACAGGATGGGTGACAGGATGGGTGACAGGATGGGTGACAGGATGGGTGACAGGATGGGTGACAGGATGGGTGACAGGGGTGGGTGACAGGGGTGGGTGACAGGGGTGGGTGACAGGGTGGGTGACAGGATGGGTGACACGGGTGGGTGACAGGGTGGGTGACAGGATGGGTGACAGGGGTGGGTGACAGGATGGGTGACAGGGGTGGGTGACAGGGGATGGGTGACAGGGATGGGTGACAGGGATGGGTGACAGGATGGGTGACAGGGTGGGTGACAGGGGTGGGTGACAGGGGTGGGTGACAGGGTGGGTGACAGGGTGGGTGACAGGGATGGGTGACAGGATGGGTGACAGGGTGGGTGACAGGATGGGTGACAGGGTGGGTGACAGGGGTGGGTGACAGGGTGGGTGACAGGGTGGGTGACAGGGTGGGTGACAGGATGGGTGACAGGGTGGGTGACAGGGGTGGGTGACAGGGTGGGTGACAGGGATGGGTGACAGGATGGGTGACAGGGTGGGTGACAGGGTGGGTGACAGGATGGGTGACAGGGGTGTCCCCTCAGGCCAATGGCCCCGGGGTCCCGTAGAGCTGCACCAGGGCCCCGCTGAGGGAGGGGCCCAGCTTCCTGTGGGGGAGGGGAGAGAGAGGTGAGACCCCCCCCCAAAATCCGGGGGGGGGGGGAGGGGAACTCTGGGGCTTGGGGGGGATCCAGGAATTGGGGAGGGGGTGCCAGGGATTGGGGGGGGGGGGGTCCCAAGAATGGAGGAGGAAGGGGGGGGGGGGGCTCCTCCAGGAATTGGGGGGTTCCCCAGGAATGGGAGGGTCCAAGAAATCGGGGGGGGGGAGGTCCCCGAGATTTGGGGGGGGGTCCCCGAGATTTGGGGGGGGGTCTCACCTCTGGGTGGGGCCGCAGCGCAGGGCACTGAGCAGCTCCCGGCACTTCTGGGGGTCCTGCGAGGGGCCCAGGGCGGCCATGAGGCTGTGGGGGGGGGGGGGGGGGGAGGGGAGGGGACAGAGCTCAGGTGACCCCTCCCCCAAACCTCAGCGACCCCTCCCCCACCCAGGAACCCCCCCCCATCCCCCTCCCCCCATGGACAGGTCCCTTTTGGGGACACCCACGAGCCCTGGGGACCCTTTGGGGGGGACCCCTGACCCCCCCCCGGCCCCCCCCCCAGACCTGGCGGGGGTGGGGAAGCGGCGCAGGACGGCCCCGGCCCTGCCCCCACTGAGCCCCCCCAGCTGCAGCAGCTGCCGGGCGAACACGGAGCCCACGGTCTGTGCCTGGGGGGGGGACACACACGGGGGGGGTCAGAGACCCCGAAATATCCACTCTGACCCCAAAATATCCACCCCGACCCCAAAATATCCACTCTGACCCCAAAATATCCACCCTGACCCCAAAATATCCATCCCGACCCCAAAATATCCATCCTGACCCCAAAATATCCATCCCGACCCCAAAATATCCACTCTGACCCCAAAATATCCACTCTGACCCTAAAATATCCACTCTGACCCCAAAATATCCACCCTGACCCCAAAATATCCACTCTGACCCTAAAATATCCACTCTGACTCCAAAATATCCACTCTGACCCCAAAATACCCATCCTGACCCCAAAATATCCACCCTGACCCCAAAATATCCACTCTGACCCCAAAATATCCATCCTGACCCTAAAATATCCACTCTGACCCCAAACTATCCATCCTGACCCTAAAATATCCACCCTGACCCCAAAATATCCACCCTGACCCTAAAATATCCACTCTGACCCCAAAATACCCATCCCGACCCCAAAATATCCCCCAGGTCTGCGCCTGGGGGGGGGTCAGGGGGACCCCAGCCCCCCCCATGTCCCTCTCTCTTCTCCCCCCAGGATAAACTCAGGACCCCCCCCCCTTTTTAAGGACCCCCCCCGGGCACTTGGAGCCCCCCCCCAAGACCCCCCCAGATCCGTCTGTGGTGGCCCCCAGCCCCATTTTTGGCCCCCCCAGCCCCATTTTCACCCCCCCAGCCCCATTCTCACCCCCCCCAGCCCCATTTTCACCCCCCCAGCCCCATTCTCACCCCCCCAGCCCCATTTTGGCCCCCCAGCCCCATTTTCACCCCCCCAGCCCCATTCTCACCCCCCCAGCCCCATTTTCACCCCCCAGCCCCATTTTTGGCCCCCCCAGCCCCATTTTCACCCCCCCCAGCCCCATTTTTGGCCCCCCCAGCCCCATTTTCACCCCCCCAGCCCCATTTTCACCCCCCCAGCCCCATTCTCGCCCCCCCCCAGCCCCATTTTCACCCCCCCAGCCCCATTCTCACCCCCCCAGCCCCATTTTTGGCCCCCCCAGCCCCATTTTCACCCCCCAGCCCCATTCTCACCCCCCAGCCCCATTCTCACCCCCCCAGCCCCATTTTTGCCCCCCCAGCCCCATTTTTGGCCCTTCCAGCCCCATTTTCACCCCCCCCCGCCCCATTTTCGCCCCCCCAACCCCATTTTTGGCCCCCCCAGCCCCATTTTCACCCCCCCCCAGCCCCACCTGGTTCTTGCCCCCCCCCTCGCGGAGCCTCTGGAAGGGCAGCAGGGCCAGGGGGGTCCCGGGGGGCTCGGGGGGGCCCCGGGCAGCCACGTCCCCCCCCCACGCCCGCAGCACCCGGCCCTGGGGGAGGGGAGGAAAGGACAAAGGGGGGGGGAGGGGTGTCAGGGACCCCTCAGTGACCCCCCCATGTCCCCCCCCAGATCCTTCTCACGGCACCTCCCCCCCCCCCAACCCCCCCCATCCTCTCCGTTTCCCCCTCTTGACCCCCCCCCCAAAATTCCCCCCCCATGTCCCCTCCCCCACCCCCATTCCCCCCACCCCCTTTTCCCTCCCTGTCCCCCCCCCCGCCCCCCGATTTCTCCCCCCCACCTTGTGACCCCCCCCAATGTCCCCCAGCCCCCCCCCGACCCCCGACCCCCCCTCACCCCAAATCTCCTCCTCAGGTGCTCCCCCAGCACCTCCAAAAACGCGGCCGAGCCCCGCGGGTCCCTCGTGCGCTTCACCAGGAACCCGTCCACCACCTGGGGGGGAGGGGGCTCGGAGACCCCCCAAAAACACCCCCGGGACCCCAAAAACACCCCCGGGACCCCCCAAAACACCCGAAAACACCCCCGGGACCCCCCCAGACACCCCCGGGACCCCCCAAACACCCGAAAACACCCCCGGGACCCCCCAAACACCCCCGGGACCCCCCCAGACACCCAAAACCACCCCCGGGACCCCCCAAACACCCGAAAACACCCCCGGGACCCCCCAAACACCCCCGGGACCCCCCAAACACCCGAAAACACCCCCGGGACCCCCCAAACACCCCCGGGACCCCCCCAGACACCCAAAACCACCCCCGGGACCCCCCAAACACCCGAAAACACCCCCGGGACCCCCCAAACACCCCCGGGACCCCCCAAACACCCGAAAACACCCCCGGGACCCCCCAAACACCCCCGGGACCCCCCCAGACACCCAAAACCACCCCCGGGACCCCAAAAACACCCCCGGGACCCCCCAAAACACCCGAAAACACCCCCGGGACCCCCCCAGACACCCCCGGGACCCCCCAAAACACCCGAAAACACCCCCGGGACCCCCCCAGACACCCCCGGGACCCCCCAAACACCCGAAAACACCCCCGGGACCCCCCAAACACCCCCGGGACCCCCCCAGACACCCAAAACCACCCCCGGGACCCCCCAAACACCCGAAAACACCCCCGGGACCCCCCAAACACCCCCGGGACCCCCCAAACACCCGAAAACACCCCCGGGACCCCCCAAACACCCCCGGGACCCCCCCAGACACCCAAAACCACCCCCGGGACCCCCCAAACACCCGAAAACACCCCCGGGACCCCAAAACCACCCCCGGGACCCCCCAAACACCCCCGGGACCCCCCCAGACACCCGAAAACACCCCCGGGACCCCCCCAGACACCCCCGGGACCCCCCAAAACACCCCCGGGACCCCCCCAGACACCCCCGGGACCCCCCAAAACACCCCCGGGACCCCCCAGACACCCCCGGGACCCCCCAAAAACACCCCCGGGACCCCCCAAAACACCCGAAAACACCCCCGGGACCCCCCCAGACACCCCCGGGAACCCCCAAACACCCCCGGGACCCCCCAAAACACCCGAAAACACTCCCGGGACCCCCCAAACACCCCCGGGACCCCCCAAACACCCGAAAACACCCCCGGGACCCCCCAGACACCCCCGGGAACCCCCAAACACCCCCGGGACCCCCCAAAACACCCGAAAACACTCCCGGGACCCCCCAAACACCCCCGGGACCCCCCAAACACCCGAAAACACCCCCGGGACCCCCCCTGACACCCAAAACCACCCCCGGGACCCCCCAAACACCCCCGGGACCCCCCAAAACACCCGAAAACACCCCCGGGACCCCCCCAGACACCCCCGGGACCCCCCAAAACACCCCCGGGACCCCCCAGACACCCCCGGGACCCCCCAAAACACCCCCGGGACCCCCCAAAACACCCCCGGGACCCCCCAAACACCCGAAAACACCCCCGGGACCCCCCAGACACCCCCGGGAACCCCCAAACACCCCCGGGACCCCCCAAAACATCTCCGGGACACCCCCAGACACCCGAAAACACCCCCGGGACCCCCCAAAACACCCCCAGGACCCCCCAACACCACCTGGGGGGGGAGGGGCTCTGAGACCCCCCCAAACAACCCCAGAACCCCCCCCAACCCACCCTGGGACCCCCAAATCCAACCCAGGGGGGTCTCTCGGTCTTGAGGGGGTCCCTGGGGTCCTCAGGGTGGTGGGGGAGGGGTCTCAGGGGTCTCAGGGTGGTGGGGGAGGGGTCTCAGGGGTAGCTGGGTGGTGGGGGAGGGGTCTCAGGGGTCTCAGGGTGGTGGGGGAGGGGTCCCAGGGGCACCTGGGTGTTGGGGGAGGGGTCTCAGGGTGTTGGGGGAGGGGTCCCAGGGGTCTCAGGGTGATGGGGGAGGGGTCTCAGGGTGTTGGGGGAGGGGTCCCAGGGGCACCTGGGTGTTGGGGGAGGGGTCCCAGGGGTACCTGGGTGTTGGGGGAGGGGTCCCAGGGGCACCTGGGTGTTGGGGGAGGGGTCCCAGGGGTACCTGGGTGTTGGGGGAGGGGTCTCAGGGTGTTGGGGGAGGGGTCCCAGGGGTCTCAGGGTGATGGGGGAGGGGTCTCAGGGTGGTGGGGGAGGGGTCCCAGGGGTACCTGGGTGTTGGGGGAGGGGTCTCAGGGGTACCTGGGTGTTGGGGGAGGGGTCTCAGGGGTAGCTGGGTGTTGGGGGAGGGGTCCCAGGGGTACCTGGGTGTTGGCGGCCGCCTGGCGCAGGGTGGGGAGGGGGAGGGGCAGGGGCTCCCCCTCCCCCGGCTCCTCCAGCAGATAAACGGGGCAGCGCAGCCCCGAGCGGCGCAGCCGGAACTGGGACCGCACCGGGGCGGCCGAGCCCCCAGTTACAACCAGTTACAGCCAGAGCTCCCCCAGTTACAGCCAGAGCCCCCCAGTTACACCCAGAGCCCCCCAGTTACACCCAGTTACACCCAGAGCTCCCCCAGTTACAGCCAGAGCCCCCCCAGTTACAGCCAGTTACAGCCAGAGTCCCCCCAGTTACAGCCAGAGCCCCCCAGTTACACCCAGTTACAGCCAGAGCCCCCCAGTTACACCCAGAGCTCCCCCAGTTACACCCAGAGCACCCCCAGTTACAGCCAGTTACAGCCAAAGCTCCCCCAGTTACACCCAGTTACACCCAGAGCTCCCCCAGTTACAGCCAGTTACAGCCAGTTACACCCAGAGCTCCCCCAGTTACACCCAGTTACAGCCAAAGCTCCCCCAGTTACACCCAGTTACACCCAGAGCCCCCCCAGTTACACCCAGTTACAGCCAGAGCTCCCCAGTTACACCCAGAGCTCCCCCAGTTACACCCAGTTACAGCCAGAGCTCCCCAGTTACACCCAGAGCTCCCCCAGTTACACCCAGTTACAGCCAGAGCTCCCCAGTTACACCCAAAGCTCCCCCAGTTACAGCCAGTTACAGCCAAAGCTCCCCCAGTTCTCCCAGTTACACCCAGAGCTCCCCCAGTTACAGCCAGAGCCCCCCAGTCACACCCAGAGCTCCCCCAGTCACACCCAGTCACAGCCAGAGCCCCCCAGTTACACCCAGAGCCCCCCCATTTACACCCAGTTACACCCAGAGCCCCCCAGTTACACCCAATTACACCCAGTTCCCCCAGTTACATCCGAAGCCCTCCCAGTTACACCCAGAGCCCCCCAGCCCCCCCCAATTACACCCAGAGCCCCCCAGCCCCCCCCCCAGTTACACCCAGTCCCTCCCAGTGCCCCCCAATCCCCTCCCAGCCCCACCCAATCCCTCCCAGTCCCCTCCCAATCCCTCCCAGTCTATCCCAGTTACCCTCTTGCCCTTCCCAGTCCCTCCCAGTCCATCCCAGTGCCCCGGCCCCACCTTCTGCTCGCGGTACCGCCCGTCCCGGAGGCTGTTCCCCAAATCCGCCGCCGATTTCCGCTCCACCACCACGTCCAGCACCAGCTCCCGGGGGGCGCGGCCTGGGCGGGGCCAGAGCGCTCACACCCACCCAGGCCACGCCCACCCAAGCCACACCCACCACAAGCCACACCCACGCCCACCCAAGCCACACCCACCACAGCCACGCCCACCACCCAAGCTACGCCCACTCCCACAACCACGCCCACTCCCCCAGCCACGCCCACCCCACCAAGGGGCGGAGTCAACACCAGGCCCCGCCCACAGGGCCACGCCCACCAGTCAAAAGCCCCACCCCCCCAGGTCCATGGGTGGGGGCTGGTGCTGACCACGCCCCCCCCGGCCACACCCACCCAATGTCTGGGGTGCTCTGAGGGTGTGGTCAGCACTGGCCACGCCCCTCCCCCATTCTGCCCCACCCCCAATTCAGGGCGTGGTCAGCACTGGCCATGCCCCCATGATGGCCACACCCACTCCCTGACCACACCCAATTCCCTTGGGGTGTGGTCAACACCTGGCCACACCCGATCAGGCCCCGCCCATCCAATCAGGCCCCACCCACCCATTAGGCCCCGCCCACCCATCGCCCCTGCCTACCCTATTAGGCCCCGCTCACCCCATTAGCCCCTGCCCACAAATTAGCCCCACCCACCCATTAGGCCCCGCCCACCCTCTCCCCTGCCCACCCCATTAGGCCCTGCCCACCAATTAACCCCACCCACCCAATTAGGCCCCACCCACAATTAGCCCCACCCGCCCCATTAGAACCCGCCCACCCCATTAGGCCCACCCACCCAATTAGGCCCCCGCCCACCCAATTAGGCCCCGCCCACCCAATTAGGCCCCGCCCACCCCTCTGGCCCCGCCCACCTGGGGGCGGGTCCTTCTCGCGGGCCACCCACAGGAAGTCGCCGACGTGGAGGCGCCGCAGCAGCGGCCGCAGCCCCCGGGAGCGGAGCAGGGCCGGGACCCCTCCCCCGGGGCTGGGGGGGCACAGGGGGGGCACGTCAGGGGGTCAGGGGGGCACGGACGGGGCATCAGGGGGTGGGGGGCACGGAGGGGGACACCCCGAGACTGAGGGGACACAAAAAGGGGGACAGGGACCCCCGGGGGTGGGGACAGAGCCTGGGGGGTGACAAAGGGACAGCGGGGGGGGCCACAGGGGGGGACACCAGGGGGGACAGGGGGAGGAGGGGGGAGGGGAAATGTCCCTGTTGGGTCCCCCCAGGGCAGGGACGGGCAGCTCTGGGGGGGAGGGGACAGGGACACGGGGGGGCACAGGGGGGTGACAGGGACATGGGGGGTGACAGGGACATGGGGGGTGACAGGGACATGGGGGGGACACGGTGGGGGGGGACAGGCACCCGTTGGCCTCGGTGACGTCGGCGCAGAGGACGATGTCGAACTCGCCGGGTCTGAGCTCGAACTCCTGCTCGGGGTCACACCTGGGGGGACCCCGAATTCACCCTCAGGGGGACCCCAAATTCACCCTCAGGGGGACCCCTCCGGCTTGGATCCCCCCCCAAAAGCATCCCCGACCCCCCCCCCCCCCCAAACCCCCCCCAAAACTCACGGAGGGGGGGAGGGGGCGCGGTTCTCATCCTGCTCCGCCAGGGGGCGCTCCGGGCCCAGCCGGGAAAGGGGCGTGGCCTCAGCGAGGCTCCGCCCCCTCGGGGTCAGCGCGTACCTGGGGGGGGGGGGGGAGGGGTGGGGTGACATTGGGGGGGTCCGGGAGGGGCTTGGGAGGGGTCCCAGGAGCATCCAGGGGGGTCCCAGAGGGGTCCGGGGGGTCCTTGGGGGGGTCTCAAGGGGGTTCTGAGGGGTCCCAGGGCCATCCCAGAGGGGTCCCGGGGGGGAATCAGGGGATCCAACCCCTCCAGGGGTCCTGGGATGGGTCCTGGGGGGGAAACAGGGGGTGCAGCCCCCCCAGGTGCTCCCAGGGGTCCGGGGATGGGTCCTGGGGGATTCCCAGAGAGGTCCCAGGGGGGTCTCAAGGGGGTTCTGAGGGGTCCCAGGGATTCCTGGGGGGGGTCCCAGGGCCATCCCAGAGGGGTCCCGGGGGGGAAAAAGGGGGTCCAGCCCCTCCAGGGGTCCAGGGGGCTCCCAGGGGGGTCTCGGGGGGGTCCCGGCCATACCGGGGGGGGTGGCCGCTCCTCTGCACGAGCCCCCGGCGCAGGAGGGGACCCAGAGCTGCCTGTGGGGGAGGGGACACACGGCGTGAGCCCTGCCCCCGTCACCCTTGGGTGCTGGGGGGGGGGGGGGAAGGTCACTCTGGTCACTCTGGTCACTCTGGTCACCTCCCTCCGGTCACTCACCGGGGTCAGGGCGTGGTCACAGAGGGGCTGGGCCTGGTGCAGAAGCTCCGCCTCTGGGAGGGGCTCTGAGCTCTGGGGGCGGGGCTTGGGGTGAGGAGGGAGGGGCAGGGGTCCGGTCCCCTCCCCCAGCCCCTCCCCCAGGTGTGTCCCCTCCCCCTCACCTGGCTCAGGACCAGCAGCAGGGCGTGGCCTCCCGAGCGGGGGAGGGGCCGGTACTGGCGGGGGCGGCGCTGGACAGAGGGGGAGGGGCAGAGATTGGGGGTGGGGCCTCCTCTGCCCCTCCCCCACCCCGCGGGGGGGGGGTAGGGAGTGCTGTGGGTGGGGGAGGGGCAGTGACCGGACTCACCGTGGGCGGAGCTGGGGGAGGGTCCGGGCACCGCCCCGCTGGAGGGGGGGTGGGGGGAAGGCCCTGTTCTGCGGTATGCAAATGAATATGCAAATTAGCACGCAAACCTCCCTATTTGGACCGGTGGCTGCCATGGCCCTGCCCCCACCCACATTAAAGCCCCACCCCCTCCAGGGGTCACAGGGCATGGAGGCCACACCCACATCGTGGCCACGCCCCTTCCCATGCCCCACCCCTCCCCCCTTCCTGCAGATGTGGGTGGGGCAGGAGAGGGGGTGGTGCCTCATTAAGGCCACGCCCCCCACCCATCATTAGCCACACCCATCAGGACCCCACCCCTTTTAGACCACGCCCACCCCGTGAGACTCCACCCCTTAAAGCCCCGCCCCCTTGGTGCCACCCCCACCCTGCCGTGCGGACCCCGCCCCCTCGAGGCCCCGCCCCCCCGGAGACCCCGCCCACCCTGCCGGTGTTGGCCCCGCCCCCGGTGTTGGCCCCGCCCACCCTGCCGGTGCTGGCTCAGCCGTTGGTCGAGGCGGGCGCAGAGGGCGGGGCCAAAGTGCTGCAAGATGGCGGCGGCGCGGCCGGAACGGAGCCGGAGCGGGAAGCGGGACAGGGAGCGCAGGGCCTGGGGGAAACACCCGAAATGGACCCAAAATGCACCCAAAATGGACCCAAAATGCACCTGAAAGGGCCTGAAATGGACCCAAAATGGACCTGAAATGGACCCAAAATGGACCTGAAATGGACCCAAAATGCACACAAAATGGACCCAAAATGCACCCGAAATGGACCTGAAATGGACCCAAAATGCACCCAAAAGGGCCTGAAATGGACCCAAAATGCACCCGAAATGGACCCAAAATGGACCTGAAATGGACCCAAAATGCACCCAAAAGGGCCTGAAATGGACCCAAAATGGACTCAAAGTGCACCCGAGAGGGCCCAAAATGGACCCAAAATGCACCTGAAATGCACCCCAAATGGACCCGAAATCACCCAAAAGGACCCAAAATGCACCTAAAATGCACCCAAAACGCACCTGAAATGCACCCGAAATGGACCTGAAATGGACTTGAAATGCACCCAAAATGCACCCAAAATGGACCCAAAATGGAGCCAAAACAGACCCAAAATGGACCTGAGGGGGCCCAAAATGCACCTGAAATGCACCCAAAATGGAGCCAAAATGGACCTGAAATGGGCCTGAAATGCACCCAAAAGGGCCCAAAATGCACCTGAAATGGACCCACAATGGACCCAAAATGCACCTAAAATGCACCCAAAATGCACCTGAAACGCACCCGAAATGGACCTGAAATGGGCCCGAAATGCACCCAAAATGGACCCAAAAACCAACTAAAAAGCACCTGAAATTCACCCGAAATGCACCCGAGAGGGCCCACACCACACCCAAGGGCGCCCCAATGTCCCCAAAATCCACCTGGGGGCCCCAAAATCTCCCTGAGGGGGCCCCAAATGCAGCTGGGAGGGGTCCGCACCCACCCGAAGGACCCCAAAATCCACCTGAGGGAGCCCAGAATCAACGAGGGGAGAGGGAAATCTGAGCAGGGACCCCAAAATCATCCACCCCAAACCCCCCAGGGCACCTCCAGGCTCACCTGGGAACCCCAAAACTCACCTGGACACCCCTAAAACCCCACCCAGACCTCCCAAATCCACCTGGGGACCCCAAAACCCCACCCAGAGCCCCCCAAAATCCACCTGGGGATCCCCAAACCACACCCGGAGACCCCAAAACCCCCAGGGCACCTCCAGATTCACCTGGGGACTCCAAAACTCACCTGGACACCCCTAAAACCCCACCCAGAGCCCCCCAAAATCCACCTGGGGACGCCCAAACCACACCCGGGGACCCCAAAACCCCCCAGGCGACCTCCAGATTCACCTGGGAGTCCCAAACCTCACCTGGACACCCCTAAAACCCCACCCAGAGCCCCCCAAATCCACCTGGGGACCCCCAAACCACACCCGGAGACCCCAAAACCCCCAGGGCACCTCCAGATTCACCTGGGAGTCCCAAACCTCACCTGGACACCCCTAAAACCCCACCCAGACCTCCCAAATCCACCTGGGGACCCCCAAACCACACCCGGGGACCCCAAAACCCCAACCAGAGCCCCCCAAAATCCACCTGGGGACGCCCAAACCACACCCGGGGACCCCAAAACCCCCCAGGGCACCTCCAGACTCACCTGGGGACCCCAAAACTCACCTGGACACCCCCAAAACCCCACCCAGAGCCCCCAAAATCCACCTGGGGACCCCAAAACCACAGCCAGGGATGCCAAAATCACCCACCCGGGGACCCCAAAACCCCAACCAGAGCCCCCCCAAATCCACCTGGGGACGCCCAAACCACACCCGGGGACCCCAAAACCCCCAGGGCACCTCCAGATTCACCTGGGAACCCCAAAACTCACCTGGACACCCCTAAAACCCCACCCAGACCTCCCAAATCCACCTGGGGACCCCAAAACCACACCCGGAGACCCCAAAACCCCCAGGGCACCTCCAGATTCACCTGGGAGTCCCAAAACTCACCTGGACACCCCTAAAACCCCACCCAGAGCCCCCCAAAATCCACCTGGGGACCCCAAACCACACCCGGGGACCCCAAAACCCCCCAGGGCACCTCCAGACTCACCTGGGGACCCCAAAACTCACCTGGACACCCCTAAAACCCCACCCAGAGCCCCCCAAAATCCACCTGGGGACCCCCAAACCACAGCCAGGGATGCCAAAATCACCCACCCGGGGACCCCAAAACCCCAACCAGAGCCCCCCAAAATCCACCTGGGGACGCCCAAACCACACCCGGAGACCCCAAAACCCCCAGGGCACCTCCAGATTCACCTGGGGACTCCAAAACTCACCTGGACACCCCTAAAACCCCACCCAGAGCCCCCCAAAATCCACCTGGGGACGCCCAAACCACACCCGGGGACCCCAAAACCCCCCAGGGCACCTCCAGATTCACCTGGGAGTCCCAAACCTCACCTGGACACCCCTAAAACCCCACCCAGACCCCCCAAAATCCACCTGGGGACCCCCAAACCACAGCCAGGGATGCCAAAATCACCCACCCGGGGACCCCAAAACCCCAACCAGAGCCCCCCAAAATCCACCTGGGGATCCCCAAACCACACCCGGGGACCCCAAAACCCCCAGGCGACCTCCAGACTCACCTGGGAGTCCCAAACCTCACCTGGACACCCCTAAAACCCCACCCAGAGCCCCCCAAATCGGCCACCCGGGGACCCCCAAAAGCCACTTGGGGGCCTCCCCCCCGCACCCACCCTCTCGTAGGTGCCCCTCGCCCACGTCCCCTGGGCCTCGTCCCGCCACTCGCGGAGCCAGCGGGCGAACAGCGGGTTGGGGTGGGCGCGGGGGCGGCGGCGGCGGCGGCCCCGGGGGGAGGCGGCGGCGGCCATGATCGAATCCTCCCGCCACCGGCGCGACCCGGAAGTGCCGGGCCCGGCGGGGCCGCTCTGGCCGCGCTCGCTGCTCTGTAAAGCCGCGACTCGTCTGCTCTGGAGGACCCCGCTCTGGCCCGCCCGGAGGATTAAACTCGTCTGCTCGGGAGGTCACCGAGAGGCCGCTCTGGACCGCAGGGAGGCCAAACTCGTCTGCTCTGGAGGACCCGCGGCCGCTCCGAGCTCCGCTCCGAGCCCCCCAAATCTTTTCCTCCAACCCCCAAATCTTCCCCGGAACCCCCAAATTCTCCCCCCAGGCGCCCTCAAAAATCCCGGGATGCAGCACAGCAAAACCTTTATTGTTTAGAAAATCAGTTTAGAAACCAACTTGGGGGGGGGGAGGGGGCACCCCCAAAGTAACGCAGACCCCCAGCGGGGGGTGGGGGCACCCCAAAGTAACACTAATGGCGCGGGGGGGGGCACCCCAAACGAACAAAAACCTCCCTGCGAGGGCGGCACCCCAAAATCCCACCCTGGGGTGGGGGGAGGTGGGGACCCCTCCAGCGCCGCCCAGGTTGTTTTGGGAGGATGGGGGAGGGGTGGCAGCACCGTTTTGGGGGTCACGCGGGGGTGGGGGGTGGGTGGGGAGGGGGTGCACCGGAGGGTTTTGGGGTTGGGGGTCCCCGGAGGTGTTTTTGGGGGGTCCCTGGGGGGGTTGAGGGGCCCCAGAGGTGTTTTTGGGGGGTCCTTGGGGGGGTTGGGGGTCCCCAGAGGTGTTTTTGGGGTCCCTGGGGGGTGTTGGGAGTCCCCAGAGGTGTTTTTTGGAGTCCCAGAGGTGTTTTTTGGGGGTCCCTGGGGGGTGTTGGGGGTCCCCAGAGGTGTTTTTTGGGGTCCCCAGAGGTGTTTTTGGGGAGCCCCCAGCCCCTCTGCGGGGGTCCCGCTGCCCCCCGGTGCGTCCGGCAGCTGGAACCCGCCGGGTGTTTGGGGCAGTCTGGGGTGCAAAGGGAGGGATTTTGGGAAATTGGGGGGGTCCCCAGTGATGGTTTTGGGGTCCCTGTAGGATTTGGGAGGTGCCCAGAGCTGGTTTTGGGGAGCACCCAGCCCTTGCGAGGAGTGGAGCTCGCCGGGAGTTTGGGCGTTTCGGGGTGCAGGGATGGGGTTTGGGGATGGGGCGGATTTTGGGGTGCAGGGAGGGGGCAGAGGGGGAGGTTTGGGGGTGCCCGGGCTCGGGGGGCTCAGAGGAAGGCGTCGCACCACTCGCGCAGGCAGCCCGAGCAGTCGCGGCTCTGTTTGGCGTTGGCCCCGCACGTCTCCTTGAGCCACTCCCGGAACAGCTCCTCGTCCTTGCGCAGCACCAGGAACTGCCCCAGCACCACGTACGCCTTGGGGGGCACAGCCAGGGGACAGCGGGGTCACCAGGGGGGTGGGGACACCCCAAAAGGTGCTGGCACCCACCCTGAGTCACCACAAAAGGGCCCGGTCACACCCCAGCCCTGTGTCCCCAACCCCAGCCCTGTGTCCCCAATCCCGGCCCTGTGTCCCCAACAGCTCCCGGTGCTCACAGAGCTCCAGGGAAGGGGACACCCAGGGGACAGCGGGGTCACCAGGGGGGTGGGGACACCCCAAAAGGTGCTGGCACCCACCCTGAGTCACCCTAAAAGGCTCCGGTCGCACCCCAGCCCTGTGTCCCCAACCCCAGCCCCGTGTCCCCAACCCCGGCCCCGTGTCCCCAACCCCAGCCCCGTGTCCCCAACCCCGGCCCCGTGTCCCCAACAGCTCCTGGTGCCCATGGAGCTCCAGGGAAGGGGACACTCAGGGGACAGCGGGGTCACCAGGGGGGTGGGGACACCCCAAAAGGTGCTGGCACCCACCCTGAGTCACCCTAGAAGGCTCCGGTCACACCCCAGCCCCGTGTCCCCAACCCCAGCCCTGTGTCCCCAACCCCAGCCCCGTGTCCCCAACCCCAGCCCCGTGTCCCCAACCCCGGCCCCGTGTCCCCAACAGCTCCCGGTGCTCACAGAGCTCCAGGGAAGGGGGACACCCAGGGGACAGCGGGGTCACCAGGGGGGTGGGGACACCCCTAAAGGTGCTGGCACCCACCCCGAGTCACCCTAAAAGGCTCCGGTCGCACCCCAGCCCTGTGTCCCCAACCCCAGCCCCGTGTCCCCAACCCTGGCCCTGTGTCCCCAACAGCTGCCGGTGCCCATGGAGCTCCAGGGGAGGGGACAGCAAGGGGACAGCGGGGTCACCAGGGGGGTGGGGACACCCCTAAAGGTGCTGGCACCCACCCTGAGTCACCACAAAAGGCTCCGGTCGCACCCCAGCCCTGTGTCCCCAACCCCAGCCCTGTGTCCCCAACCCCAGCCCCGTGTCCCCAACCCCAGCCCCGTGTCCCCAATCCCGGCCCCGTGTCCCCAACAGCTCCCGGGCACCGGGGGTGGGGACATCACCAGGGGTCACTGACACCGCCCAGGGTGGCCCCGGGGTGGCCCCGGGGTGGCCCCACCTTGTCAAAGCCTTTCTCCTCCAGCTTCCTGCCCAGCACGTCCCCGATCCCGGCCAAGGTCCCCACCGGCTTCTCCCCCATCGGCTCCGCCACGAAGTCCCGGTGCTTCTGTGACGTCGAGGACATGGCGCCTGCGGGGACACACGGGGACAGACGGACAGCTCAGGGACAGACGGACAGCTCAGGGACAGACGGACAGCTCAGGGGGGACAGACGGACAGCTCGGGGACAGACGGACAGCTCAGGGACAGACGGACAGCTCAGGGGGGACACACGGACAGCTCAGGGGGGACACACGGACAGCCCAGGACACACGGACAGCTCAGGGGGGACAGACGGACAGCCCAGGACAGACCGACAGCTCAGGGGGGACACACGGACAGCCCAGGACACACGGACAGCCCAGGGGACAGACGGACAGCTCAGGGGACACACGGACAGCCCAGGACACACGGACAGCCCAGGGGACAGACGGACAGCTCAGGGGACACACGGGCGGGACACTGAGGGGACACCCCGGGCCCTCCCGCCCCTCAGAGCCTCCCCCGCCCCTCAGAGCCCCTCCCGCCCCGTCCCGCCCCTCGGGCCCTTCTCACCCCACCCGTTCCCCGCCTCCCGGCCCTCCTCGCCCCTCCCAATCCTCTCTGTCCCCTCCCGGTCCCCTCCCGGTCCCCTCTGTCCCCTCCTTGTCCCCTCCCGGTCCCCTCCTTGTCCCCTCTATCCCCTCCCCCCCCTCACCGTCCCCTCGGGCCGCTCCAACCGCCGCTCCCGCCTCAGGCCGCTGCCGCTACGCACTGACGTCACTTCCGGCGGCGCCCCGTGTGACGCCAATTCCGGGGAACCGAGGTGAGCGGGCGGAGCGGCGGACGCGAGGGGGCGCTCTGGGATCATAGAGAGGAGCCGGGTCCTCCAAGGTCCTCCAAGGTCCTCTCAGGTCCTCCAAGGTCCTCCAAGGTCCTTCCAGGTGCTCCAAGGTCCTTCCAGGTGCGCTGGGACACCTGGAAAAGGCTCCAGGAGGTCCTGGAAGCCCCGGAAACACCTCCAGGTTCTTCCCGGAGCCTCCCGAATTCCCGGACAGCATCTCCAGGTCCTCCAGGTTCCCCCCATCCCCCCCCCAAAAATCCCTCCCGTGCTCCTCATCCTCCCCCCTTTGCCTCCATCCCGGCGGATTGTCCCGAGAGGAGCCTCAAAGAGACCAAAACGGAGCGATTCCGGCCCAAAATAGGGGCAAAAAAGGGGATTTTTTATTAAATTTAGGGGAGGAGGAATTCAAAATGCAACGAGGGCAACGCAGCGGGAAGAGAAACGTGGGGAAAACGGCGGGGAATGCCGGAGTTTTGGGAAAATTGGGGTTTTTGGGAAATACGGGGGAAAAAAGGGAATTGGTGCAGCAAGGAGGTGGAATTTGGGGGTAAAAATGGGATTTGGGGGAACAAAAGGGGGAGGTGGAACAAAGGAGGAGGATTCTGAGGTGAAACTGGAGGATTTTGAGGCAAAAAAAGGGGGATTTGGGGAGGAAATAATGGTTAAATTTAGAGGAGAAAGCAGGAGATTTGGGGCAAAACGGAGGAGTTTGGGGGGGAGGGGAAATTTGGGAGGAAAAAAGGGGAATTTGGGGAAAAAAAGGGGAATTTGGGAGGAAAAAAGGGGAATTTGGGAGGAAAAAAAGGGAATTTGGGGAGGAAAAAAGAGGAAATTTGGGGGGAAAAAGGGGAATTTGGGGGAAAAAAGGGGAATTTGAGAGGAAAAAAAGGGAATTTTGGGAAAAAAAGGGGAATTTGAGAGGAAAAATGGGAATTTGGGGGAAAAAAGGGGAATTTGAGAGGAAAAGAAGGGAATTTGGAGAAAAAAGGGAAATTTGGGAGGAAAAAAGGGAATTTGGGGAAAAAAACTGGAATTTGGGGAAAAAAAGGGAAATTTGGGAGGAAAAAAGAGGAAATTTGGGGGGGAAAAGGGGAATTTGGGGAAAAAAAGGGGAATTTGAGAGAAAAAAAGGGAATTTTGGGAAAAAAAGGGGAATTTGGGAGGAAAAAGGGGAATTTGGGGGAAAAAAGGGGAATTTGAGAGGAAAAGAAGGGAATTTGGAGAAAAAAAGGGGAATTTGAGAGGAAAAAAAGGGAATTTGGGGAAAAAAGGGAAATTTGGGAGGAAAAAAGAGGAAATTTGGGGGGGAAAGGGGAATTTGGGGAAAAAAAGGGGAATTTGAGAGGAAAAAAAGGGAATTTTGGGAAAAAAAGGGGAATTTGAGAGGAAAAAAAGGGAATTTGGGGAAAAAAAGGGGAATTTGGGAGGAAAAAAGGGGGGAATCCCAACGGATGAGTGACAGCGGCTTAACCCCGCCCATTATGCAAATCAGAGGCAATTCCCGCCTGAAATGCAAACAAGCGCCGTGCCCAATTTGCATAGAGGCGGAGCCATCGCTCTGACCACGCCCACATGCAAACCACCCCGCTCAGGCCACGCCCCCCGCTTTAAACACGAGGCTGACGAGGGGGAAATCCGCGTGAAATCCGGGCCCCATTTTTGAGGCAAAACCGCGACTTTTTGGGCTTTTCCCGCAGCGCCAACCATCCTTTATTGGAGAAGAAGCTCAGCCGTGACATTTTGGGGGTCCAAGGGGGGGATCCCGACCCCTTTTTCAGGCCTCATCCTCGGTCAGGAGCATATTGGGGACCCCCTTGGAGATGGGGAAGCGGCGCCCCGAGTCCGGGCACTGCAGGGCCCCCTCCAGCACCTCCACCTGCTCGGGGGAGGGGAAACGGGGGGGTCAGGGGGGGTTCCCCGAATTTTTTGGGGGGGGGGGTTGGGGACCCCTCCCCACCCCGCTGACCTCGAGCAGGACGTGGTGAAGGCGGCGCAGGAATTCCTCGTCGCCCTCGTAGTCGGGGACGGGCTCGGGGGGCAGCTCCGAGGGGTGCCCCAACTTTTGGGGGAGGGGGGGGGGGTTAGGAAAGAGGAAGGGGGGGGGGAGTTGGGGGATCCCCCCCCCAAAGGAAGGGAGAGCCCCAGAAATGCCCCCCCCCCCCCCCCCACTTGGGAACCTTCCTGAACTGGGACACCCCCCCCAAGTGGGAGTCCCCAAAAATCTCAGAGTTCCAGGAGACCCCCACCCCCAAAATTAGGGAGCTCTAAACCCCCCCCCACCCCAAAATTAGGGAGCCCTAAACCCCCCCCCCCCACCCCAAAATTAGGGAGCTCTAAACCCCCCCCACCCCCAAAATTAGGGAGCTCAAACCCCCCCACCCAAAATTAGGGAGCCCTAAACCCCCCCCCCCCCCCAAAATTAGGGAGCCCTAAACCCCCCCCCCCCCAAAATTAGGGAGCCCTAAACCCCCCCCACCCCAAAATTAGGGAGCTCTAAACCCCCCCCACCCCAAAATTAGGGAGCTCTAAACCCCCCCCCCCCCAAAATTAGGGAGCTCAACCCCCCACCCCAAAATTAGGGAGCCCTAAACCCCCCCACCCCCCCAAAATTAGGGAGCCCTAAACCCCCCCCCCAAAATTAGGGAGCTCTAAACCCCCCCCACCCCAAAATTAGGGAGCCCTAAACCCCCCCCCCCCCAAAATTAGGGAGCTCAAACCCCCCACCCCAAAATTAGGGAGCCCTAAACCCCCCCCACCCCCAAAATTAGGGAGCTCTAAACCCCCCCCCCCAAAATTAGGGAGCCCTAAACCCCCCACCCCCCCAAAATTAGGGAGCTCTAAACCCCCCCACCCCCCCAAAATTAGGGAGCCCTAACCCCCCCCACCCCAAAATTAGGGAGCCCTAAACCCCCCCCCCCCAAAATTAGGGAGCCCTAAACCCCCCCACCCCAAAATTAGGGAGCCCTAAACCCCCCCCACCCCCAAAATTAGGGAACTCTAAACCCCCCCCACCCCCAAAATTAGGGAGCTCTAAACCCCCCCACCCCAAAATTAGGGAGCCCTAAACCCCCCCCGCCCCCAAAATTAGGGAGCTCTAAACCCCCCCCCCCCCCCAAAATTAGGGAGCTCTAAACCCCCCCACCCCAAAATTAGGGAGCCCTAAACCCCCCCCACCCCCAAAATTAGGGAACTCTAAACCCCCCCCACCCCCAAAATTAGGGAACTCTAAACCCCCCCCACCCCCAAAATTAGGGAACTCTAAACCCCCCACCCCCAAAATTAGGGAGCTCTAAACCCCCCCCACCCCCAAAATTAGGGAACTCTAAACCCCCCCCACCCCCAAAATTAGGGAACTCTAAACCCCCCCCACCCCCAAAATTAGGGAACTCTAAACCCCCCACCCCCAAAATTAGGGAGCCCTAAACCCCCCCTCCCCCAAAATCAGGGAGCTCTAAACCCCCCCCACCCCCACAATTAGGGAACTCTAAACCCCCCCACCCCCCCCACAATTAGGGAGCCCTAAACCCCCCCCCCCCCAAAATTAGGGAGCCCTAAACCCCCCCCCAAAATCAGGGAGCCCTAAACCCCCCCCCCCCCCAAATCTCCCACGACCCCCCCCAAATTGAGATTCCGGAGCCCCCCTCCCCCAACCCCTGAACCCACCCCAAACCCCCCCTCCCCAAAAACCTCCCCAAAACCCCCCCAGATCCCAGACCCCGCCCCCCCTTCCCCCGAGAGCCCCCAAATTCCCACGCAGAGCCCCCCAAAATCGGCTCCCCCCTCCCTCCCCGTGCCCCAAAGCCCCCCCCGAGCCCCCCAAAATCCCCAAAATCCCCCCAAAATCCCCCAAAATCCCCCAAAATCCCCCCAAATCCCCGCTCACGCTCTCGGCCGCCTCCCGCAGCGCGGCCCAGCGCAGCCGCGGCACCAAGCGCGACACGAAGGCGGCGTTGAACGGCACCGGGCGGACCCGGACCTCGGCGGCCTGGGGGGAACCGGGGGGGTTAACGGGGGGTAACGGAGGGGTAACGGGGGTTAACGGGGGATAACGGGGGGGTTAAAGGGGGCTCTGACCGGATCTGGACCTCCGCGGCCTTAGGGGGGGAACCGGGGGGGGAACGGGGGGGTAACGGGGGGGTAACGGGGGGTAACGGGGGGTAACGGGGGGGTTAAAGGGGGCTCAGACCGGACCTGGACCTCGGCGGCCTGGGGGGGGAACCGGGGGGGTTAACGGGGGGTAACGGGGGGTAACGGGGGGTTAAAGGGGGGCTCTGACCGGACCCGGACCTCGGCGGCCTGGGGGGAACCGGGGGGGTTAACGGGGGGTAACGGGGGGTAACGGGGGGTTAAAGGGGGCTCAGACCGGACCCGGAGCTCGGCGGCCTGGGGGGAACCGGGGGGGTAACGGGGGGTAACGGGGGGTAACGGGGGGTAACGGGGGGGTTAAAGGGGGCTCAGACCGGACCTGGACCTCGGCGGCCTGGGGGGGGAACCGGGGGGGTTAACGGGGGGTAACGGGGGGTAACGGGAGGTTAAAGGGGGCTCAGACCGGACCCGGAGCTCGGCGGCCTGGGGGGAACCGGGGGGGTAACGGGGGGGTAACGGGGGGTAACGGGGGGTTAAAGGGGGCTCAGACCGGACCCGGAGCTCGGCGGCCTGGGGGGAACCGGGGGGGTAACGGGGGGGTTAACGGGGGGTAACGGGGGTTAAAGGGGGCTCAGACCGGACCCGGACCTCGCGGCCTGGGGGAACCGGGGGGGGTAACGGGGGGGTTAACGGGGGGTAACGGGGGTTAAAGGGGGCTCAGACCGGACCTGGACCTCGGCGGCCTTAGGGGGGAACGGGGGGGTAACGGGGGGTAACGGGAGTTAAAGGAGGCACCGGGCGGACCCGGACCTCGGCGGCCTGGGGGGGGAACCGGGGGGGTTAACGGGGGGTAACGGGGGGTAACGGAGGGGTTAAAGGGGGGCTCTGACCGGACCCGGACCTCGGCGGCCTGGGGGGAACCGGGGGGGTAACGGGGGGGTTAAAGGGGGCTCAGACCGGACCTCGGCGGCCTGGGGGGGGTTAACGGGGTTTAAAGGGGGGTAACGGGGGCAGCGGGCGGACCCGGACCTCGGCGGCCTGGGGGGGGAACCGGGGGGGGAACGGGGGGGTTAAAGGGGGATAACGGGGGGGTTTAAGGGGGATTAAAGGGGGGTAACGGGGGGTTAAAGGGGGGCTCTGACCGGACCCGGACCTCGGCGGCCTGGGGGGAACCGGGGGGGTAACGGGGGGGTAACGAGGGCTCAGACCGGACCTGGACCTCGGCGGCCTTAGGGGGGGAACCGGGGGGCAACGGGGGGGTTAACGGGGGGTAACGGGGGTTAAAGGGGGCTCTGACCGGACCCGGACCTCGGCGGCCTGGGGGGGCTTAACGGGGGGGTAACGGGGGGTTAAAGGGGGGTAACGGGGGGGGTTTAAGGGGGGTTAAAGGGGAGGGGAACGGGGGTTAACGGGGGGTAACGGGGGTTAAAGGGGGCACCAGGCGGACCCGGACCTCGGCGGCCTGGGGGGGTAACGGGGGGGTAACGGGGGGTTAAAGGGGGCACCAGGCGGACCCGGACCTCGGCAGCCTGGGGGGGTAACGGGAGGGTAACGGGAGGGTAACAGGAGGGTAACGGGGGCTCCGAGCGGACCCGGGACCTCGGCGGCCTGGGGGGGGGGGGGGGGGGACCGGGGGGATTTAAATGGGGGGA
Organism: Coloeus monedula; assembly: GCF_965178545.1. Lineage (NCBI taxonomy): Eukaryota > Metazoa > Chordata > Aves > Passeriformes > Corvidae > Coloeus > Coloeus monedula. The sequence goes on from NC_138819.1 coordinate 1,210,520, forward strand.
GTTAATGGGGGTAGCGGTAGGGGGCATTAATGGGGGCTTTAACGGGGGGGTTAATTGGGGTTTTAACGGGAGTAACGGGGGCGTTAACGGGGGTTTAACGGGGGCGCTAATTGAGGTTTTAACGGGGGTAACGGGGGGGTTAATTGGGGTTTTAAGAGGGCGTTACCGGGGGGGTTAACGGGGGTTTAACGGGGGCGCTAATTGGGGTTTTAACGGGAGTAACGGGGGCGTTAACGGGGGTTTAACGGGGGCGCTAATTGGGGTTTTAACGGGGGGATTAATTGGGATTTTAACGGGAGTAACGGGGGGGTTAACGGGGGTTTAACGGGGGGATAAATTGGGATTTTAACGGGAGTAACGGGTGGGGGTTAACGCGGGTTTAACGGGGCCGTTAACTGGGATTTTAACGGGGCGTTAACGGGGGTAACTGGTGCAGTCAGCGGGAGAGTGAATGGGGATAACGAGAGGGAAACGGAGGAGCTAACGGGGCTGGGGGGGGGAAGGGTTACCGGGGAGGGGTTAATGCGGGAACTAGCGGGAGCGAACGGGTTAACGGGGGTTTAACGGGGAGGGGCGGGTTAACGGGGGGGACGGGGGGGTTAACGGAGGAGTTACCGGGGGTAACGGGGGAGTCAACGGCGGTCGGGGGGGGGGGGTGGTTAATGAGGGGGCACCGATGACGGGGAATAACGGGTGAGGAAGGGGCGCTCTGCCCCGGAGGAGGGGAGGGGAGGGAAAGCGGGGCCCCCCCGTCCCCGCCGCACCTCGATGCGCAGGGGGAAGCCCCCCCCGGGCCGCAGCCCCGGCACGTGGGAGCTCAGCAGGTTGTGGGTCAGCAGCTTCATGGCGCCGCTTCCGCTTCCGGCGCGTCACTTCCGGGAAGAGGCGGTTACCGAGGCAACGCCGAGGCGGAAATGAGGCGGGGGCCTCCCCAAAAGGGGCGGGGCTTCACCAAAGGGGGCGTGGCCACCTTTGAGACCCCCCCCGGGCTCCAAAACCCTCCCGGAGACCCCCCCCAAAAGCTCCTCGTGGGACCCCAAACCCCCCTGGGATCCCCAACCCCTCCCCCCTTCGGGGGGTCCTGACCCCCACCCCGCCCATCCCCCAACTTTGGGGGTCGCCATGAGGGGTCCCAACCCCAATTCTGGGGGGTCCCGTTGAACCCCTGACCAGCCCCATGGGGACCCTGAGCACCCCACAGGGGTGAAGCCCCCTGAATTCAGACCCCCCTCCCCCCCTCCTCATTTTTTGGGGTGTTCTCCTCTTATCCCCCCCCCCGAGCACCCAAATTCTTCCCAGCCCCCCCCCCAAATGCTGGGGGGGACACTCAGCCCCCCCAAAACAGAGCCAGAGGCACAAATGCACTTCTTTTATTCAGCCCTGGGAGCGGGGGGGACCCCAAAACCCCCCCAGAGACAAAGAGGGACCCCCCCCCAATACGGAGCGTGTGGGAAACACCCCAAAAATCAACTTTGGAGTGGGAGGGGAGCCCCGAAAATGAGTGAGGGGAGTGTCGGACCCCCCCCAAAATGGGTGTGGGGTGTGGGTAAGGCCACGGATGGGGGCAGTCGGTGCAGCTTTGGGGTGCTGGGGGGGGGCGGATGCGGGTTTGGGGTGCTGGGGGTCCTTAGGGGGTGTAGGGGAAGCTGAGCAGGAGCCCCTTGAAGGCTGCCAGGGTCACCTCGTCCAAGGCCACCTCCTGGTCCCTGGGCTCCGAGGGGTCGGTGCTGAGGCGCACGGTGGCTTTGGGGGGCAGGATGGGCTCTGTGGGGTCCCTCTTGACGGCGAAAGGTTTCACGGGCGTCCCGTGAGGGTTCAGGAGCAGCAGGAAGCGCTGGCTCTGGTCCCAGCGCCGCAGGACGGCGATGGCGGGGCCGGCAGGGACGGCCACGGCTTCCCCCAGCAGCAGCGAGCGCTCCCGGGCCCGCAGCGAGGCCAGGGCCTTGCACAGCTCCAGCTCGGCGGGCGGCTGGAATTGGGGAGGGGGTCGGGGGTCAGCAAGGCCCTGTGGGGGGGGGCAACCCCATCCCTTCACCCCCCACCCCAAACGCGGCGCCGCGGGAATGAGGCGCTGGCCCTTTAAGGTGGCGTTGCCTTTTTAAGAGCGGTGTGTGGGCCGCAAGCGGTGCGCGTTACCCTTTTAAGAAAGCCCCGCCCACTCAGAGGCGCGGCGGAGGAAGCCCCGCCCATGACGCGCCATAAAAGGTCATGGAGACCCCGCCCCTTTCCCACACCAGGATGTCAATCACATCAGGAGGCCCCGCCCCTCCACAAACCACGCCCCCTCCGTGTCAATTACACGCCAAGCCCCGCCCACCTGGGAGCCGTTCCCGCCTTCGCTCGGGCCCTCGATGGATTCCCACGGCATGGCCGGCAGCTGGGGGGGCAAAACCGGGGTCACACCTCACCCCAACCCCCCCTCCGGCACCCCCAAACCCCCCCGAAACCCCCCATGACACCCCCAAACCGCCCCCGGCATCGCCGGCAGCTGGGGGGGCAAAACCGGGGTCACACCTCACCCCAACCCCCCCTCCGGCGCCCCCAAACCCCCCCGAAACCCCCTCACCCCCCACGGCACCCCCAAACCCCCCCAGCACTCCCCAAACCCCTTCCCAACACCCCCAAACCCCCCTTGGCACCCCCAAACCTCCCCCAACATCCCCAACCCCCCCCAAAACCCCCCAACCCCTCCCCCTGGATTCCCTCCCCCATCAATAAATGAATCCCAGCCCCTCCTCCCCCCCTTCCCCCCAAAATCCCTCCCAGCCCCCCCAAACCCCCCCCCCCAGCACCCCCAAAACCACCTTGGCACCCCAACCCCCACCATGGCACCCCCAAAACCCCCTGGCACCCCCAAAACCCCCCAAAAACCCCCAACCCCTCCCCCTGGATTCCCTCCCCCATCAATAAATGAATCCCAGCCCCTCCTCCCCCCCTTCCCCCCAAAATCCCTCCCAGCCCCCCCAAACCCCCCCCCCAGCACCCCCAAAACCACCTTGGCACCCCAACCCCCACCATGGCACCCCCAAAACCCCCTGGCACCCCCAAAACCCCCCAAAAACCCCCAACCCCTCCCCCTGGGTTCCCTCCCCCATCAATAAATGAATCCCAGCCTCTCCTCCCCCCATTCCCCCCAAAATCCCTCCCAGCCCCCCCAAACCCCCCCCCGGCACCCCCAAATCCCCCCCCCGGTACCTCCTGGTTTTTGGGGGGCCGCTGCAGCCCCACCTCGTCCCCGTAGCTCAGCACGGGGGTCCCGGGGAGCCCCCAGAGCAGCAGCAGCTGCTGCAGCCGCAGCTCGGCCCTCGCCCACGCCTGCCAGGGGGACCCCACCTGTGCCAACCACGGGCATCGGGTCACCCCCAAAAATCCACGGGGACCCCCCAAAAAGGATGGGGAGAAGCCTCAAGGGGGATTTGGGGGAAGGGAGGGGTCGGGATTGGGGAGTTTGGGGGGTGTAGAGGGAGGAGATGTGGAAGCTTGAGGGGATTTGGGGGGTGCAGAGGGGTTTTGGGGGGTCTCAGGAGGGGGTTTGGGGGTGCTGAAGGGGATTTGGGGGTGCAGAGGGGTTTTGGGGGGTCTCAGGAGGGGTTTTGGGGGTGCTGAAGGGGATTTGGGGGTGCAGAGGGGTTTTGGGGGGTCTCAGGAGGGGGTTTGGGGGTGCTGAAGGGGATTTGGGGGGTGCAGAGGGGTTTTGGGAGGTCTCAGGAGGGGGTTTGGGGGTGCTGAAGGGGATTTGGGGGGTCTCAGGAGGGGGTTTGGGGGTGCTGAAGGGGATTTGGGGGGTGCAGAGGGGTTTTGGGGGGTCTCAGGAGGGGGTTTGGGGGTGCTGAAGGGGATTTGGGGGGTGTAGAGGGGTTTTGGGGGGTCTCAGGAGGGGGTTTGGGGGTGCTGAAGGGGATTTGGGGGGTCCTGAGGGGATTTGGGGGGGTCTCAGGAGGGGATTCGGGGATGCTGAAGGGGATTTGGGGGGTGCAGAGGGGTTTTGGGGGGTCACAGGAGGGGGTTTGGGGGTGCTGAAGGGAATTCGGGGGGGTCTCAGGAGGGGGTTTGGGGATGCTGAAGGGGATTTGGGGGGTCCTGAGGGGTTTTGGGGGGTCACAGGAGGGGTTTTGGGGGTGCTGAAGGGAATTTGGAGGGGTCTCAGGAGGGGTTTTGGGGGTGCTGAAGGGGATTTGGGGGGTCTCAGGAGGGGTTTTGGGGGTGCTGAAGGGGATTTGGGGGGTCCCAGAAGGGGTTTTGGGGGGTCCCAGAAGGGGTTTTGGGGGGTGCTGAAGGGGTTTTGGGGGGTCCCAGAAGGGGTTTTGGGGCTCCCAGAAGGTATTTTGGGGCTCCTGCAGGGGATTTGGGGGTTCCAGGAGGGAGTTTGGGGCTCCTGAAGGGGATTTGGGGGTGCAGAGGGGTTTTGGGGGTCCCAGGAGGGGGTTTGGGGGTGCTGAAGGGGATTTGGGAGTCCCAGGAGGAAGTTTAGGGCTCCTGATGGGGATTTGAGGGGTCCCAAGAGGGGTTTTCAGGCTCCTCTAAAGGGGATTTGGGGCTTCTAAAAGGGATTTGGTAGTCCCAGGAGGGATTTTGGGGCTCCCAGGAGGAGGTTAGGGGCTCCTACAGGGGATTTTGGGGCTCCTGCAGGGGATTTTGGGGGTCCCAGGAGGTATTTTGGGGCTCCTGCAGGGGATTTGGGGCTCCCAGGAGGAAGTTAGGGGCTCCTACAGGGGATTTTGGGGCTCCTGCAGGGGATTTTGGGGCTCCTGCAGGGGATTTGGGGGTCCCAGGAGGAGGTTAGGGGCTCCTACAGGGGATTTTGGGGCTCCTACAGGGGATTTTGGGGCTCCTGCAGGGGATTTTGGGGGTCCCAGGAGGGAATTTGAGGGGTCCCAGGAAGGGATTTTGGGGCTCCTGAAGGGGATTTGGGGGTCCCAGGAGAGGTTTTGAGGGGGCTCCAGGAGGGGTTTTGGTGGTCCCAGGAAGGGATTCGGGGCTCCCAAGAGGGGTTTTGGGGCTCCTGCAGGGGAGTTGGGGGTCCCAAGAGGGGGTTTGGGGCTCCTGCAGGGGATTTTGGGGCTCCCAGGAGGGATTTTGGGGCTCCTGCAGGGGATTTGGGGCTCCCAGGAGGGGATTTGAGGGGTCCCAAGAGGGGATTTGGGACTCCAGGAGGGGATTTGAGGGGTCCCAGGAGGGATTTTGGGGCTCCAGGAGGGGATTTGGGGGTCCCAGGAGGGGATTTGGGGCTCCTGCAGGGGAGCTGGGGGTCCCAGGAGGGATTTTGGGGGTCCCAGGAGGGGATTTGGGACTCCTGCAGGGGAGTTGGGGGTCCCAGGAGGGATTTTGGGGGTCCCAGGAGGGATTTTGGGGCTCCTGCAGGGGAGTTGGGGGTCCCAGGAGGGGTTTTGGGGCTCCAGGAGGGGTTTTGGGGGTCCCAGGAGGGGATTTGGGGCTCCAGGAGGGGATTTGGGGGTCCCAGGAGGGGATTTGGGGCTCCTGCAGGGGAGTTGGGGGTCCCAGGAGGGATTTTGGGGGTCCCAGGAGGGATTTTGGGGCTCCTGCAGGGGAGTTGGGGGTCCCAGGAGGGGTTTTGGGGGTCCCAGGAGGGATTTTGGGGGTCCAGGAGGGGTTTTGGGGGTCCCAGGAGGGGATTTTGGGGCTCCTGCAGGGGAGTTGGGGGTCCCAGGAGGGGTTTTGGGGGTCCCAGGAGGGATTTTGGGGTCCCAGGAGGGATTTTGGGGCTCCAGGAGGGGTTTTGGGGGTCCCAGAAGGGGATTTGGGGGTCCCAGGAGGGGATTTGGGGGTCCCAGGAGGGGATTTGGGGCTCCTGCACGGGAGTTGGGGGTCCCAGGAGGGATTTTGGGGGTCCCAGGAGGGATTTTGGGGGTCCCAGGAGGGGATTTGGGGGTGCCAAACTCACGCTCCAGCCCAGCCCCAAGGAGGAAGAGGAGGAGGAGTTGGAGGTGAGGAAGTTCAGGAGGTTCTTCAGGGCGCCCTCGGGGGCTTCGGCCTCGGCCTGGGGCTCCAGCGGCCTCAGGAAGGGCCCCACGAGCAGCTGCGGCCCCCAGGGGTCCCTGGGCACCTGCCAGGGGTCCTGCAGGCGGGTGCCCCCCACCAGCACCCTGCAAACGGGGACGGGGAGTCAGGGGAGACCCCAAAAATGGGGAGAGGGGAGTCAGGGGAGACCCCAAAAATGGGGAGAGGGGAGTCAGGAGAGCCCCAGAATTGGGGAGGGGGAGTCAGGGGAGCCCTCCCTCCACCAGCACCCTGCAAACGGGGAGGGGGAGTCAGGGGAGACCCCAAAAATGGGGAGAGGGGAGTCAGGGGAGACCCCAAGAATGGGGAGGGGGGAGTTAGAGGAACCCCCTCCCCCACACCAGCACCCTGGAAATGGGGAGGGGGAGTCAGGGGAGACCCCAAAAATGGGGAGAGGGGAGTCAGGGGAGTCAGGGGAGCCCCAGAATTGGGGAGGGGGAGTCAGGGGAGACCCCAAAAATGGGGAGAGGGGAGTCAAGGGAGCCCCAGAAATGGGGAGGGGGAGTCAGGGGAGCCCTCCCTCCACCAGCACCCTGCAAACGGGGAGGGGGAGTCAGGGGAGACCCCAAAAATGGGGAGGGGGTTCAGGGGAGCCCCCCCTCCACCAGCACCCTGCAAATGGGGAGGGGGAGTCAGGGGAGACCCCAAAAATGGGGGGGGGGGGAGGGGGGATCAGGGGAGACCCAGAAAATGAGGAGGGGAGAGTCAGGGGAACCCCAAAAATGGGGAGGGAAAAGTCAAAGGAACCCCCCCAGTACCCAAAAAATGGGGAGGGGAAGTCAGGAGAGACCCCAAAAATGGGGAGGGGGAGTCAGGGGAGACCCAGAAAATGGGGAGAGTCAAAGGAACCCCCCTAGCACCCCAAAAATGGGGAGGGGGGAGTCAGGGGAACCCCAAAACTGGGGGGAAAGAGCCCAAAGCAGAGTCTGTGACCCCCCCTTTGGGGGTGGGGGTGTTGTGATGGGGTGGGGGGAGGGGTCACAAGATTTTGGGGGGGGGGGTCAGGGAGTTCGGGGGGGGTCAGGGAGTTTGAGGGGTCATGGCGGGGTCAGGGATTTTGGGGGGGTCACTGGAAGGGGGGTCAGGGGGTTTGGGGGGGTCAGGGAGGGGTCACTGGGGGTCAGGGATTTTGGGGGGTCACGGGGGGGTCAGGGATGTTGGGGGGTGTCACTGGGGGGGGGTTTAGGGAGTTTGGGGGTGTCAGGGGGTTTGGGGGGGTCACAGAGGGGTCACTGGGGGTCAGGGATTTTGGGGGGTCAGGGATTTTGGGGGGGTCACGGGCGGGATCAGGGATGTTGGGGGGGTCACAGGGGGGTCAGGGATTTGGGGAGTGTCACTGGAGGGGTTTGGGGGGGTCAGGGAGGGGTCACTGGGGGGAGCCAGGGATTTTGGGGGGGGTCACGGGAGGCATCAGGGATGTTGGGGTGTCACGGGGGGGGTCAGGGATTTCGGGGGTCACTGGAGGGGGGGTCAGGAAGTTTGGGGGGGGTCCCTGGGGTGACACAGAGAGGACGAGGGGGGGGGTCAGACCTGGCCACGCCGCTGGGGCTCGGCTGCTGCTCCGTCAGGTTCCTCCACTGGGCCACCAACGAGGGCTGGGGGGCACACACGGAGGGGGGGGGGGTCACCCAGAGCCCCCCAAAAACCCCCCCAAAGACCCCCCCCCCCCCCAATTCCATCCCCCCCCCCCTCCTCACCTCCAGCTCCTCGATTCCATCCAGGAAGATGCCGGCGATGTCCTCCTTGAGCCAATGGCCCAGGGCAACCTGAGGGGCCACGGCACAGGGACGGGGGGGGGGTCAGGGGGTCACAGACCCCCCCCAGCCCCCCAACCTCACCCCCCCCAGCCCCCCCAGACCCACCTGGACCTGCTGGTGCACCTCGGGGTCGCTCGCTGCCTCCCCCCAAACGGGGTCCCCAGAAGGGTTTGGGGTCAGGTCCAGGATCACCTTTAACCCTGGGGGGGGGTGGGGGAGGAGTCAGGGCACCCCAAAATTCCCCCCCCCCCCCACTATAAACCTACCCCCTCCCCCCCCATTTTGGGGGTTTTCAGCCTCCAAAACCCCAAATCTGGGCCCCCCCCCCACCCCATTAACAGCCTCTACCCCCCTTTATTTTGGGGTGATCCCCCCCCATTTCAGACCCTTCACAGTTTGGGGCTCCTCCTCAATTTTGGGGGCTCCTCACAGCCACTGTTCCCCCCCCCTCTCAATTTTGGGGTTCATCTCCTGTGTGTACCCCACTCCCCTCACTTCGGACCCCCAAGTTTTGGGGTCCCCCCCTATTTTGGGGGTTCCTCTCTCCCCTAATTTCAGACCCCCCCAGTTTTAGGATCCCCCCAGTTTTGGGGTTCCTCTCCTGTATCCCCTTCCTCCCCTCACTTTGGACCCCCCCAGTTTTGGGGTCACCCCCCAGTTTTGGGGTTCCTCTCCTGTATCCCCCCCTTCCCCTCACTTCAGACCCCCCCCAATTTTGGGGTCTCCCCCTCAATTTTGGGGTTCCTCTCCCATGTATCCCCCCTCCCCTCACTTCAGATGCCCCAATTTTGGGGTCTCCCCCCCAATTTTGGGGTCCCCCCTGGCCACCTTTGTCCTTGGCTGCCTGGACGAGGGCGGTGAAGTCCTGGAAGGTACCCAGGGCTGGGTCCAGCTCCTTCAGGGGGGGGATCTTGGAGTCCTGCGGTTTTTTGGGGTACAGGGGGCCCAGCACCAGCCCCCCCACCTGCAGCTTCTCCTTCAGGTACCCCAAACGTTTCTCCACACCTGAGAAAAGGGGGGGGGAACAAGGTGGGGGGGGGGTGTGACCCCAAAATCCTCACAGGAACCCCGATATCCTCCAGGGATCCCCCAAAATCCCACCCCGAGAGCCCAAAATCAGAGCCAGGGGGTCCCAAAAAGTCCTCCCAGAACCCCAAAAAACCGCCCTGAATGGAGTAGGGGAAGACTCCCAACACCCCAAAAACTTGGGAGACCCCCAAAGGTTCCAGGACCACCCCCCCCCCCAATTGCTGAGTCACTTTGTCCCCTCCCCCTGGGGCCTTTTTGGGGGAGGGGGGGGTCCCCAAGGCAGGACCCCCTCCCTTGTGTCCTCCCCACCCCCCAAGGGAACACCCAAATTCCCCCTTCCCCCTCCCAGCCTTCCTGGGGATCCTCCAAACTTCTCCAAGGGACCCCCCAAATCTCCTCAAAACCCCCCAGGGACCCCCTAAACCCCCGTAAGCCCCCCAGGGGAACCTCTAAAACCCTTCAAGGGACCCCCTAAACCCTCTAAACCCCTCAAACAACCCCGAGACCCCCTTAAACCCCCCAAGGGACCCCCCTAAAACCCCTCAAAGAACCCCTAAACCCCCTTAAACCCCCCAGGGACCCCCTAAACCCCTGTAAGCCCCCCAGAGGACCCTCTAAAACCCCTCAAGAGACCCCCTAAACCCTCTAAACCCCCCAAACAACCCCAAGACCCCCATAAACCCCCCAAGGGACCCTCTAAACCTCCCCCAGGGACCCCCCTAAAACCCCTTAAGCCCCCCAAGGACCCTCTAAAACCCCCCAAGAGACTCCTTAAACCCTCTAAACCCCCCAAACAACACCAAGACCCCCTAAACCCCCCCAGAGGGCCCTCTAAAATCCCCCAGGGACCCTCTAAACCCCCTTAAACCCCCCCAAACAACCCCGAGACCCCCATAGCCCCCCCAAGGGACCCCCTAAACCCCCCAAGGGACCCTCTAAACCCCCCAAAAACCCCGAGACCTCCTTAAATCCCCAAGGGACCCTTAAACCCCCCAAACAACCCCAAGACCCCCTAAACGCCCCAGGGATCCCCCTAAAACCCCTTAAACCCCCCAAGGACCCTCTAAAACCCCCCAAGAGACCCCCTAAACCCCCAAGGGACCCCCCTAAAACCCCTTAAGCCCCTCAAGGGACCCTCTAAAAACCCTCAAGAGACTCCCTAAACCCCCCAAACAACCCCAAGACCCCCTTAAATCCCTCAATGGACCCTCTAAAATCCCCCAGGGACCCCCCTAAAACCCCCCAAGAGACTCCTTAAACCCTCTAAACCCCCCAAACAACCCCGAGACCCCCTTACACCCCTCAATGGATCCTCTAAACCACCCCAGGGACCCCCCAAACAACCCCTTAAGCCCCCCAAGGACCCTCTAAAACCCCCCAGGAGACTCCCTAAACCCTCAAGGGACCCTCTAACCCCCCCAAACAACCCCGAGACCCCCTTAAATCCCCCAATGGACCCTCTAAACCCCCCCAGGCACCCCCCTGAAACCCCCCCGAGACCCCCCTGAAACCCCTTAAGCTCCCCAGGGACCCTCTAAACCCCCCAAACAACACCAAGACCCCCTAAACCCCCCAGAGGACCCTCTAAAATCCCCCAGGGACCCTCTAAAATCCCCCAGGGACCCTCTAAACCCCCTTAAACCCCCCCAAACAACCCCAAGACCCCCTAAACGCCCCAGGGATCCCCCTAAAACCCCTTAAATCCCCCAAGGACCCTCTAAAATCCCCCAAGAGACCCCCTAAACCCTCAAGCGACCCTCTAAACCCCCTTAAGCCCCTCAAGGGACCCTCTAAAAACCCTCAAGAGACTCCCTAAACCCCCCAAACAACCCCAAGACCCCCATAAACCCCCCAAGGGACCCTAAGACCCCCTTAAACCCCCCAGGGACCCTCTAAAACTCCTCAAGAGACTCCTTAAACCCCCCAACCAACCTCAAGAGACCCCCTAAACCCCCAAGGGACCCCCCCTAAAACCCCTTAAGCCCCCCAAGGGACCCTCTAAAAACCCTCAAGAGACCCTCTAAACCCCCCAAACAACCCCGAGACCCCCTTAAACCCCTCAACGGACCCTCTAAACCCCCCCAGGGACCCTCTGAAACCCCCAAAAAACCCCGAGAGACCCCCTCACCTTTCAGATCGCCCCCGAAAGCCTTAGGGGGGGTCCTGTAGAGCGCCCCGAGCTCCCACCAGGATTTGGTGGGCAGGGGCTGGCAGCGAGGGGCTTGGGCCACGATGGCAGCAGCGGCCCCCAACATCCCCAGCCAGCCCCCCCAAAACAGCACGAGCAGCACCAGCCGAGCCCGGGCCCAGAGCGGGGTCCCGGCTTCCCTCAGCAACTCCTCCTTGCCCAGCCCCGTGAATTTGGGGCTCCCCGAAGCTCCGGCACCCCCCAAAGCCGCCGCCGCCTCCTCATCTTCCTCTTCCTCAGGGGGGATTTTCATCACCAGCCCGTTCTTCTCGGCCGCCGCCCGCGATTCCTCCGGGGGCGGGACCGGGGCGGGGTCGCGGTGGGGAGGGGGCGGCTCAAGGCGGGGCCCCGAATCGGCCTCGGCTGCCGCTGCCATCGGCTCCTTCTCGGCCTCCAGCGCCGACAGCTCCAGCTCGCGGGGGGGAGAATCGGGCTCCATCTGAGGGAAAAGGGGGGCCTAAAATGGTCAGGGATCCCCTCAGGGCAGCCCAAGATGGGTTGTGGGTCATTTTGGGGAGATTTGGGTCAATTTTGGGGCTCATTTTGAGCGCCAACAGCTCCAGCGCGCGGGGGGGAGAATCGGGCTCCATCTGAGGGAAAAGGGGGGCCCAAAATGGTCAGGGATCCCCTCAGGGCAGCCCAAGATGGGTTGTGGGTCATTTTGGGGTGATTTGGTGTCATTTTGGGGCTCATTTTGAGCGCCAACAGCTCCAGCTCGCGGGGGGGAGAATCGGGCTCCATCTGAGGGAAAAGGGGGGCCCAAAATGGTCAGGGATCCCCTCAGGGCAGCCCAAGATGGGTTGTGGGTCATTTTGGGGAGATTTGGGTCAATTTTGGGGCTCATTTTGAGCGCCAACAGCTCCAGCTCGCGGGGGGGAGAATCGGGCTCCATCTGAGGGAAAAGGGGGGCCCAAAATGGTCAGGGATCCCCTCAGGGCAGCCCAAGATGGGTTGTGGGTCATTTTGGGGCGATTTTGGGTAATTTGGGTCGATTTTGGAGTCAATTTTGGGGTCAATTTTGGGTCATTTTGGGGCTCATTTTGAGCGCCAACAGCTCCAGCTCGCGGGGGGAGAATCGGGCTCCATCTGAGGGGAAAGGGGGCCCAAAATGGTCAGGGATCCCCTCAGGGCAGCCCAAGATGGATTGTGGGTCATTTTGGGGAGATTTGGGTCAATTTTGGGTCATTTTGGGTGATTCGGGTCAATTTTGGGGCTCATTTTGAGCGCCGACAGCTCCAGCTTGCAGGGGGGAGAATCGGGCTCCATCTGAGGGGAAGGGGAGCCAAAATGGTCAGGGATCCCCTCAGGGCAGCCCAAGATGGGTTGTGGGTCATTTTGGGGCGATTTTGGGTGATTTGGGTCGATTTTGGAGTCAATTTTGGGGTCAATTTTGGGTCATTTTGGGGCTCATTTTGAGCGCCAACAGCTCCAGCTCGCGGGGGGGAGAATCGGGCTCCATCTGAGGGAAAAGGGGGGCCCAAAATGGTCAGGGATCCCCTCAGGGCAGCCCAAGATGGGTTGTGGGTCATTTTGGGGCGATTTTGGGTAATTTGGGTCGATTTTGGAGTCAATTTTGGGGTCAATTTTGGGTCATTTTGGGGCTCATTTTGAGCGCCAACAGCTCCAGCTCGCGGGGGGAGAATCGGGCTCCATCTGAGGGAAAAGGGGGCCCAAAATGGTCAGGGATCCCCTCAGGGCAGCCCAAGATGGATTGTGGGTCATTTTGGGGAGATTTGGGTCAATTTTGGGTCATTTTGGGTGATTCGGGTCAATTTTGGGGCTCATTTTGAGCGCCGACAGCTCCAGCTTGCAGGGGGGAGAATCGGGCTCCATCTGAGGGGAAGGGGAGCCAAAATGGTCAGGGATCCCCTCAGGGCAGCCCAAGATGGGTTGTGGGTCATTTTGGGGCGATTTTGGGTGATTTGGGTCGATTTTGGAGTCAATTTTGGGGTCAATTTTGGGTCATTTTGGGGCTCATTTTGAGCGCCGACAGCTCCAGCTCGCGGGGGGGAGAATCGGGCTCCATCTGAGGGAAAAGGGGGCCCAGAATGGTCAGGGATCCCCTCAGGGCAGCCCAAGATGGGTTGTGGGTCATTTTGGGGTGATTTTGGGGTAATTTGGGTCATTTCGGGGTCAATTTTGGGCCAACTTTGGGTGATTTGGGTAATTTTGGGTTAATTTTGGGCGATTTGGGGCAATTTTGGGCTAATGTGGGGGGATTTGGGGCATTTTGGGTCAATTTTGGTCCATTTTGGTTGATTTTTGGGTCAATTTTCACCAATTTTGGTCCATTTTGGTCAAATTTGGTGAACTTTGGGTCAAGTAGAGCCAATTCTGGGCCAACTTTGACCAAGGTGGGGTGAATTTTCACCAATTTTGGTCCATTTTGGGTCAATTTTCACCAATTTTCATCCATTTTGGTCAAATTTGGGTCAATTAAAGCCAATTCTGGGCCAACTTTGACCAATTTGCGGTGAATTTTCGCCAATTTTGGTTCCATTTTGGGCCAATTTTGGCTGAATGGGGGGGGGGGGGGGTTGGTATTGAACTTTACCCCCAATTTTCTGCTCCTAAGCAGCTTTAAAGGGACTTTGCACCCCAACTTTGCGCTGGGTGCCGCAGGATTTTTAAGGAACGCCCCAAGTGCTCGCCGCGCCCCAAGATCCCCCCAAATATCTTTATGAGGACCCCCCTCTGGCCACGCTAAAATGTTCTTAGAGGCCGACAGCGTTCAAGCCTTTCTTGAGCATCGAACGACTCCCCCAGGGACCCCAAAACCCTCAGAGGGACCCCAGGACCCCCCAATATCTTTTAGGCCTCACGGATCCCCCAAGGCCTTCACAGAGCCCCCCTTGAACAACCCCCCTTGGAGAGGGCTCAGGGCACCCCCACACATCCAAACAACTCCGTGAACACCCCGATGTTCTCAAAGGGACCCCAAACCCCCCTTGTGCTGCCCAAAATCCCCCCCCGCGACCCCCAAAGCCCCTCAGGGGTTGCGGTACCTCCGCGCTCGGCTCGTGACGGGAGTGGGAGGGGGCGGAGCCGCGGGGGCGGCTTTTATACCCCGCCGTGGCCACGCCCACCACGCCATGGCCACGCCCCCAGCACCCGGCGCCGCCGAGGCGCCCGGGCCGGGTGGATCAAAGGGCACGAGGCGGCGGGGGGGGAGGGCGGACACGCCCCGGGGCGAACGGGGCGGGACGGGGTCCCCGGAGGGCGCATTTTGGAGTCTTTGACTCCCGTTGTGGCTCAGCGGGACGCCAGTTAGGAGAACCGCGCCCTTTTCTTCTCCTGGAGGATTCTTCACACCCCCGTCCTTTTCGCGATCCCCCCCCCCCCCATGCGTCGCCATTTTGCTGCACCCCCGGCAGCCGCCATCTTGCTGCTCTCAAAGGCTCTATTTGTTTCGGATGGGCGCCGCCATTGTGTTGTACCCCAGGGGTGCGTTATTTAGGGGGTTTCCTCAGTGGGAACCGCGTCCCCCCGCGATGTAGGAGATTGGAAGATCCCCCGTGCCTCTTTCGGGAGTCTCCAGCCCTCTGTGGGGGGACAGAGCTGGGCCGCACTCATCCTGTTCCCCCCTCCACGCGCATAATGGTTCATCCCACAGCGCCTCCTCAGGCCCGCCTTTACCTCCACCAATCAGCACCGTGCTCTGCCGGAAGTAGCTACGCACCGGAAGCGTTGCCACGGTAACGACCGGAAGTTCCGCTCTCCCCCGGAAGTGGCGGCGCGGCCATGGGCGCCTCGAAGAAGCACCGGGAGCGCGGCGGGGCCGAGGCGGCCGAGGAGGCTCCGGGGGCAGCCGGGACGGGCGGCGGCGGCGGCAGCGGCAGCAGCAGCAGCGCGGGGCGACCCCGCGAGCACCGCAAGCATCGGCACCGCGGCGGGGAACGGCGCGGGAAACGCAGCCGCTCCCGGGGCGAGCGCGGTGGCTCTGGGGGAGGAGGAGGAGGCTCCGGTTCCTCCCGCCGCGGAGGCACCGAGGAGCCCGGGAGGAGCGGCCATGGCCGGGGGGGCTCCGAGAGCGAGCGGAGAGCCAAGAGGGAGAGGAAAGAGGAGCGGGAGGAGCCCGGTGAGGGCGGGAGGGGAGCGCTGAGGGGGGCCCGGAGCGGGATTTGGGGGGCTGGGAGGGATTTGGGGGCACCTGAGGGGGCAGGGGGGGGGATTTGGGGGTGTCCGGAGGGGTTTGGGGGTGTCCGGAGGGGTTTGGGGGGTGCTCGAGGGGATTTTGGGGTGCGGCGAGGGGGTCCTGGAGGATTTTGGGGGGGGGTTGGGGGGTGATTTGAGGGGGGGGAGTTTTGGATGGGGGAGCCCCCAGAGGGATTTTGGGGAGGGGGAGGGGGGGGTTGGAGGGAATTTGGGGGGGCCAGGGGGTGTTAGAGGATCTCCGGGGTTTATTAATTAGCGGTAATTGATTAATTAATGATAATTTATTAATTATACACCCCCCCCCCCCCCCAGCACCTCCCAAACCCGCGGCGGCCGAATCCTCCCTGAGCGTGGAAGAAACCAAGTGAGGATCCCCCCCCCCCCCCGTTCCCCCCCCCCTTTCCCGCAAGAATGGGGTCGTCCAACCCCAAATTTGGGGTCCCCCCACCCCAAAAGCCCCCAGGACCCCTCCCCCCCTCAGCCCCCGTTGCCATTCCCAGTAAACTCCGCGCCAAACTGGGATTGAAGCCTCTGGAAACCGCGGCGCCCAAGAAAGGTCAGAGGGAGAGGCCGGTTTGGGGCGGTTTGGGGCGGTTTTGGGGGGTTTGGGGCGGTTTTGGGGGGGTTTTGGGGTGTTCGGGAGCCCATTTTGGGGGCGGGTTTTGAGGGGGTGTTTGGGGTGGGTGTTTGGGGGGTTTGGGGCGGTTTTGGGTGGGTTTTGAGGGGTTTGGGGTATTTGGGGGGTTTGGGGTGGGTTTTGAGGGGTTTTGGGGTATTTGGGGGGTTTGGGGTGGGTTTTGGGGTGTTTGGGGTATTTGGGGGGGTTTGGGGCGGGTTTTGGGGTGTTTGGGGCGGGTTTTGGGGTGTTTTGGGGTGTTTGGGGGCGGGTTTTGAGGCCGGTTTTGGGGTGCTCAGGAGCCCCTTTTGGGGCGGGTTTTGGGGTGCTCAGGAGCCCCTTTTCGGGGTGGGTTTTGGGGCTGATTTTGGGGTGTTTAGGAGCCCATTTTGGGGCTGATTTTGGGATGCCCAGTGTTGATTTTGGGGCGGGTTTTGAGGTGGTTTTGGGGTGTTTGGGAGCCCCTTTTGGGGCGGGTTTTGGGGTGTTTGGGAGCCCCTTTTGGGGCGGGTTTTGGGGTGTTTGGGGGCAGGTTTTGAGGGGGTTTTGGGGTGCTCAGGAGCCCCTTTTGGGGCGGGTTTTGGGGTATTCGGGAGCCCATTTTGGGGTGGGTTTTGGGGTGTTTGGGGGCGGGTTTTGGGGTGTTTGGGAGAGGCTTTTGGGACGGGTTTTGGGGTGTTTAGGGGTGGGTTTTGGGGCTGATTTTGGGGTGTTCAGGAGCCCATTTTGGGGCTGATTTTGGGGTGTTCAGGAGCCCCTTCTGGGGCTCAGGAGCTCCTTTTGAGGCCGATTTTGGGGCTGATTTTGGGATGCCCAGTGTTGATTTTGGGGCGGGTTTTGAGGTGGTTTTGGGGTGTTCGGGAGCCCCTTTTGGGGCGGGTTTTGGGGTGTTTGGGGGAGCCCATTTTTGGGGCGGGTTTTGGGGTGTTCAGGAGCTCATTTTTGGGGTGGGTTTTGGGGTGTTCAGGAGCCCATTTTGGGGGCGGGTTTTGAGGGTGTTTTGGGGCGGTTTTGGGGTATTTGGGGGTGTTTTGAGGTGGGTTTTGGGGTGTTCGGGAGTGAATTTGGGGCTGATTTTAGGATGTTCAGGAGTGAATTTAGGGCTGATTTTGGGGTGTTCAGGAGCTCGTTTTGGGGTTGATTTTGGGGCCGATTTTGGGGCTGATTTTGGGGCGTTTGGGGGCGGGTTTTGAGGAGGTTTTGGGGTGCTAAGGAGCCCGTTTTGGGGTGGGTTTTGAGGTGGTTTTGGGGTGTTTGGGAGCCCATTTTTGGGGCGGGTTTTGGGGTGTTTTGGGGCGGGTTTTGGGGTGTTTGGGAGAGGCTTTTGGGACGGGTTTTGGGGTGTTTAGGGGTGGGTTTTGGGGCTGATTTTGGGGTGTTCAGGAGCCCATTTTGGGGCTGATTTTGGGGTGTTCAGGAGCCCATTTTGGGGCTCAGGAGCTCCTTTTGAGGCCGATTTTGGGGCTGATTTTGGGATGCCCAGTGTTGATTTTGGGGCGGGTTTTGAGGTGATTTTGGGGTGTTCAGGAGCCCATTTTGGGGCGGGTTTTGGGGTATTTGGGAGCCCCTTTTGGGGCGGGTTTTGAGGTGGTTTTGGGGTGTTCGGGAGCCCCTTTTGGGGCGGGTTTTGGGGTGTTTAGGGGCGGGTTTTGAGGTGGTTTTGGGGTGTTCAGGAGCCCATTTTGGGGCTGATTTTGGGGTGTTCAGGAGCCCCTTTTGGGGCGGATTTTGGGGTGTTCAGGAGCCCCTTTTGGGGCGGATTTTGGGGTGTTCGGGAGCCCATTTTGGGGGTGGGTTTTGGGGTGTTTGGGGGCGGGTTTTGGGGTGTTCGGGAGCCCATTTTGGGGGTGGGTTTTGGGGTGTTTGGGGGCGGGTTTTGGGGTGTTTGGGAGCCCATTTTGGGGCGGGTTTTGGGGTGTTTAGGGGCGGGTTTTGAGGGGGTTTTGGGGTGTTCAGGAGCCCCTTTTGGGGCGGATTTTGGGGTGTTCAGGAGCCCATTTTGGGGCGGATTTTGGGGTGTTCAGGAGCCCCTTCTGGGGCTCAGGAGCTCCTTTTGAGGCCGATTTTGGGGCTGATTTTGGGATGCCCAGTGTTGATTTTGGGGCGGGTTTTGAGGTGGTTTTGGGGTGTTCGGGAGCCCCTTTTGGGGCGGGTTTTGAGGTGGTTTTGGGGTGCTTGGGAGCCCCTTTTGGGGCGGGTTTTGGGGTGCTTGGGAGTCCCTTTTGGGGCGGGTTTTGGGGTGTTTGGGAGCCCCTTTTGGGGCGGGTTTTGGGGTGCTCAGGAGCCCCTTTTCGGGGTGGGTTTTGGGGCTGATTTTGGGGTGTTCAGGAGCCCATTTTGGGGCTGATTTTGGGATGCCCAGTGTTGATTTTGGGGTGGGTTTTGAGGTGGTTTTGGGGTGTTTGGGAGCCCCTTTTGGGGCTGGTTTTGGGGTGTTTTGGGGCGGGTTTTGGGGTGTTTGGGGGTGGGTTTTGGGGCTGATTTTGGGGTGTTCGGGAGCCCCTTTTGGGGGCGGGTTTTGAGGGGGTTTTGGGGTGTTTGGGAGCCCATTTTTGGGGCGGGTTTTGGGGTGTTTTGGGGTGTTTGGGGGCGGGTTTTGGGGTGCTCAGGAGTGAATTTGGGGCTGATTTTGGGGTGTTCAGGAGCTCCTTTTGGGATTGATTTTGCAGTGCTCAGTGCCAATTTCGGGGCTGATTTTGGGGCTAATTTTGGTGTCCCCAGTGCGGATTTCGGGGCCGGTTTGGGGCCGATTTTGGGGCTGATTTGGGGGTGCCTGGTGCTGATTTTAGGGCCGATTTTGGGGTGCCCAGTGCCGATTTTGGGGCTGGTTTTGGGGTGTCCAGTGCTGATTTCGGGGCCGTTTTTGGGCTGATTTCGGGGTCGGTTTGGGGCTGATTTTGGGGTGCCCAGTGCCGATTTTAGGGTGGGTTTTGGGGCTGATTTCGGGGCCGTTTTGGGGCTGATTTTGGGGCTGTTTTTGGGCTGACTTTGGGGTGCCCAGTGCCAATTTTAGGGTGGATTTTGGGGGCCGTTTTTGGGCTGATTTTGGGCCGGTTTGGGGTTGATTTTGGGGTGCCCAGTGCCGATTTCGGGGTGGATTTTGGGGCCGTTTTGGGGCTGATTTTGGGGTGCCCAGTGCCGATTTCGGGGTGGATTTTGGGGCCGTTTTGGGGCTGATTTTGGGGTGCCCAGTGCCGATTTCAGGGTGGATTTTGGGGCCGTTTTGGGGTTGATTTTGGGGTGCCCAGGGCTGATTTTGGGGCCGGTTTGGGGCTGATTTCGGGGCCGTTTTTGGGCTGATTTCGGGGCCGTTTTTGGGCTGATTTCGGGGCCGTTTTTGGGCTGATTTCGGGGCCGTTTTGGGGCTGATTTTGGGGCCGTTTTTGGGGCTGATTTTGGGGCCGTTTTTGGGCTGATTTTGGGGCCGTTTTTGGGCTGATTTCGGGGCCGTTTTTGGGCTGATTTCGGGGCCGTTTTTGGGCTGATTTCGGGGCCGTTTTTGGGGCTGATTTTGGGGCCGTTTTGGGGCTGATTTGGGGCCGTTTTTGGGCTGATTTCGGGGCCGGTTTGCGGCTGATTTCGAGGCCGTTTTTGGGGCTGATTTTGGGGGCCGTTTTGGGGCTGACTTTGGGCCGGTTTGGGGCTGATTTTGGGGTGCCCAGTGCCGATTTCAGGGTGGATTTTGGGGCCGTTTTGGGGTTGATTTTGGGGTGCCCAGGGCCGATTTCAGGGTGGATTTTGGGGCCGGTTTTGGGCTGATTTTGGGGTGCCCAGGGCTGATTTCGGGGCCGGTTTGGGGCTGATTTCGGGGCTGATTTCGGGGCTGTTTTTGGGGCTGATTTTGGGGCCGGTTTGGGGCTGATTTCGGGGCCGTTTTTGGGCTGACTTTAGGGCAGGTTTGGGTCTGATTTTGGGGCTGATTTTGGGGCCGGTTTGGGGCTGATTTTGGGGCCGTTTTTGGGCTGATTTTGGGGCTGTTTTTGGGCCGATTTTGGGGCCGGTTTGGAGCTGATTTTGGGGTGCCCAGTGCCGATTTCAGGGTGGATTTCGGGGCCGTTTTGGGGCTGATTTCGGGGCCGGTTTTTGGGGCTGATTTCGGGGCCGGTTTTTGGGGCTGATTTCGGGGCCGGTTTTTGGGGCTGATTTTGGGGCCGTTTTGGGGCTGATTTTGGGGTGCCCAGTGCCGATTTCAGGGTGGATTTTGGGGCCGTTTTTGGGCTGACTTTGGGGCCGGTTTTTGGGCTGATTTCGGGGCCGGTTTTTGGGCTGATTTCGGGGCCGGTTTTTGGGCTGATTTTGGGGCCGGTTTTTGGGCTGATTTTGGGGCCGTTTTTGGGCTGATTTTGGGGCCGTTTTAGGGTGGATTTTGGGGCCGTTTTTGGGCTGATTTTGGGCCGGTTTGGGGCTGATTTTGGGGTGCCCAGTGCCGATTTCGGGGCTGATTTTGGGGCCGTTTTGGAGCTGATTTTGGGGTGCCCAGTGCCGATTTCAGGGTGGATTTTGGGGCTGATTTCTGGGCTGTTTTGGGCCGATTTCGGGGCCGTTTTGGGGCCGATTTTGGGGCCGTTTTGGGGCTGATTTGGGGCCGTTTTTGGGCTGATTTTGGGGCCGTTTTGGGCTGATTTTGGGGCCGTTTTGGGGCTGATTTTGGGGCGTTCCCCCGAGGCAGAGGCGGGCACCAAGGAGGACCCGGTGGCGGCCGAGGTGATCAATCCGCTGGCGCTGCGGCAGCGCGAGGAGATCCGCGAGAAGCTGGCGGCGGCCAAGGAGAAACGGCTGCTGAACCAGAAACTGGGGTACGGGGGGCTGGGAGGGGTTTGGGGGGGCTGGGAGGGGCTTTGGGGGGGCTGGGAGGGGCTCTGGGGGGGCTGGGAGGGGCTTTGGGGGGGCTGGGAGGGGTTCTGGGGGGGCTGGGAGGGGCTTTGGGGGGGCTGGGAGGGGTTTGGGGGGGCTGGGAGGGGATTTGGGGGGGCTGGGAGGGGGTTTGGGGGGGCTGGGAGGGGGTTTGGGGGGGCTGGGAGGGGTTCTGGGGGGGCTGGGAGGGGGTTTGGGGGGGCTGGGAGGGGTTCTGGGGGGGCTGGGAGGGGTTTGGGGGGGCTGGGAGGGGTTTGGGGGGGCTGGGAGGGGGTTTGGGGGGGCTGGGGAGGGGTTTGGGGGGGCTGGGAGGGGTTCTGGGGGGGTTTGGGGGGGGATGGGAGGGGGTTTTGGGGGATTTGGGGGGCTGTGGAGGGACTTTGGGGGGATGGGGAGGGGCTGTGAGAGGGTTTGGAGGGGCTGGGGAGGGGTTTTGGGGGCAGTTGAAGGGATTTTGGGGCGTTTGGGGGGCTGGAGAGGGGCTTTGGGGGATTTGGGGGGATGGGGAGAGGCTTGGGGGGGTTTTGGGGGCCTGAGGAAGGGATTTGGGAGATTTGGGGGGGCTGGGGAGGGGTTTTGGGGGGAATTTTGGGGGATTTGGAGGGAATTTGGAGAGGCTGGGGAGGGGTTTGGGGGGCACTGGGGGGGTTTGGGGGATTTTGGGGGGCACTGGGGGGGTTTGGGGGATTTTGGGGGGATTTTGGGGGGGTTGGGAAGGTTCTGGGGGGGATTTTGGGGGGGTTTAGGGGGGCAGGAAGGGATTTCAGAGCCCTCAGAGTGGATTTGGAGGCGCAGGGAAGATTTTGGGGGCAGTTCTGAGATTATTTTTGGGACGATTTGAGGTTTTTTGGGGCTGACTCGGAGCTCTAGGAGAGATTTTTTTTAAGCAACCGCCAAAGATTTCGGGGCAAAAACTCCAAAATCCGGGAGAGAATTTTTGCCAGCGCCGCGAAAATTCGGGATTTTCTGGGAAACAAAAGCTCAGGAAGGATTTGGGGTGGTTCAAAGGTGATTTAAAGAACCCCAAAATGTCCTTTTTTCACCCCAAAACAGGAAGGTGAAGACGCTGGGGGAGGAGGAGCCCTGGCTGGACGACGCGGCCGCCTGGATCGAGCGCAGCCGAGCGCTGCAGAGGGAGAAGGAACTGGCGGAAAAAAGGGTGGGAAAGGACCCCCAAAATCCCAGGAAAAGCCCCAAATCCCAGGAAACCCCAACCAGCCCCAACCCCCCCCCGATTTCCCTCCAAAACCAGCGATTTTTTACCCATTTTTGAGGATTTTCCAGCCGTCATTCGGATTTTTTGGGCGTTTTTCCCATCGGGATTTTGATTTTTTTTTAGGGGATTTTGGGGATTTTTCTCACCTGAAATTCTGGTTTTGCTTCGGATTTTGGGAATTTGTGGCGGTGCCGGAAAGTTTGGGGTGGAATTGAAGGGTTTTGGTGGGAAATTCCTTAAAATTGAAGGTTTTGGGGGTTAGATTTGTTTTTGGAAAGGTGTTTTGGGTTAAAATGGAGAATTTTGAGGTGAAAATTCTCGTTTTGTCCTGAATTTTGGGGATTTTGAGAGGCAGTGTGGTTTTTAGGGATTTTTTGGGGGAATTTTCCTAAAAAACGACACTTTGAGGCTTTAAACTCCTTATTTTTGAACGCGTTTTTTCCCGTTTTACACCAAAACGACAAATTTTGCTTTTCAAACCCCAATCCCACCTCAAATTTAGAGAATTTGATCTCTCCCAAGACCAAAATTGATTTTGAGGCGCATCCCCCTCAAAAATTCCTGCCCAAACCCCCCAATTTGGGAGCACCCCCTTTTTATTTCAGCCCCTTTTTTAACCAAAATCGAGGTTTTTCAGCTCCTTTTGCCCCCCTGAGGAATTCCCAGCTCCCGGGGTTTTTTGGGGGCGGCGCTGGGGGGGTCCCTGGGGGGGTCCCAGTCCTCCCAGTGCCCCCCAAACTGGTGTAACTGGGGGCATTTGCAGGCCAAGCTGCTGGAGGAGATGGACCAGGAGTTCGGGGTCAGCCCCTTGGTGGAGGAGGAGTTCCAGCGGCGCCGGCGGGTGAGGGAGGCTCGACCGAAAGTGGCCAAATTCACCCCAAAATGGATGGAAATTGAGGAAAATTCACCCCAAAATGGACCGAAATTGGGGAAAATTCACCCAAAATGGACCGAAATTGGTGGAAATTCACCCCAAAATGGATGGAAATTGGCGAAAATTCACCCCAAGTGGACCAAAATGGACTGAAATTGGGGAAAATTCACCCCAAGTGGACCAAAATGGACCAAAGTTGGCGAAAATTCACCCCAAAATGGACCAGAATGGACTGAAATTGGCAAAAATTCACCCAAATTGGACTGAAATGGACTGAAATTGGGGAAAATTCACCCAAATTGGACTGAAATGGACTGAAATTGGGGGAAATTCACCCAAAGTGGACCAAAATGGACTGAAGTTGGTGAAAATTCACCCAGAATTGGACTAAAATTGGGGAAAATTCACCCTAAATTGGACCAAAATGGACTGAAACTGGTGAAAATTCACCCAAATTGGACCAAAATGGACTGGAATTGGTGAAAATTCACCCCAAAATGGCCTGAAATTGGGGAAAATTCACCCAAAATTGGACCAAAATGGACTGAAATTGGCGAAAATTCACTCCAAAATGGATGGAAATTGGGGAAAAGTCACCCCAAAATGGACCAGAATGGACTGAAATTGGTGAAAATTCACCCAAATTGGACCAGAATGGACTGAAATTGGCGAAAATTCACCCCAAAATGGACCAAAATTGGTGAAAATTCACCCAAAATTGGCCTGAAATTGGTGAAAGTTCACCCAAAATTGGCCCGAAATTGGCGAAAATTCACCCAAATTGGCCCGAAATGGTCCAAAATTGGCGAAAGTTCACCCCAAAATGGACCGAAATTGGGGAAAATTCACCCCAATAGGACTGAAATTGGTGAAAATTCACCCCAAAATGGACCGAAATTGGCGAAAATTCACCCCAATTGGACCGAAATTGGCGAAAATTCACCCCAAAATGGACCGAAATTGGGGAAAATTCACCCAAAGTGGACCGAAATTGGGGAAAATTCACCCCAAAATGGACCAAAATTGGCGAAAATTCACCCAAATTGGTCCAGAATGGACTGAAGTTGGTGAAAATTCACCCAGAATTGGACTAAAATTGGGGAAAATTCACCCTAAATTGGACCAAAATGGACTGAAATTGGTGAAAATTCACCCAAATTGGACCGAAATGGACTGAAATTGGTGAAAATTCACCCAAATTGGACCGAAATGGACTGAAATTGGTGAAAATTCACCCCAAAATGGCCTGAAATTGGCGAAAATTCACCCAAATTGGTCCAGAATGGACTGAAATTGGTGAAAATTCACCCAAATTGGACTGAAATGGACTGAAATTGGGGGAAATTCACCCCAAAATGGACCAAAATGGACTGAAATTGGTGAAAATTCACCCAAATTGGACCGAAATGGACTGAAATTGGTGAAAATTCACCCCAAAATGGCCTGAAATTGGGGAAAATTCACCCAAATTGGTCCAGAATGGACTGAAATTGGTGAAAATTCACCCAAATTGGACTGAAATGGACTGAAATTGGGGGAAATTCACCCCAAAATGGCCTGAAATTGGGGAAAATTCACCCAAAATTGGACCAAAATGGACTGAAATTGGCAAAAATTCACCCAAATTGGACTGAAATGGACTGAAATTGGCGAAAATTCACCCCAAAATGGACCGAAATTGGCCAAAATTCACCCAAAATTGGCCTGAAATTGGTGAAAAGTTCACCCCAAATTGGCCCGAAATTGGCGAAAGTTCACCCAAATTGGCCCAAAATGGTCCAAAATTGGTGAAAATTCACCCCAAAATGGACCAAAATTGGTGGAAATTCACCCCAAAATGGACCAAAATTGGTGAAAATTCACCCCAAAATGGACCAAAGTTGGCAAAAATTCACCCCAAAATGGACCAGAATGGACTGAAATTGGCAA
This sequence comes from Coloeus monedula, assembly GCF_965178545.1. Lineage (NCBI taxonomy): Eukaryota > Metazoa > Chordata > Aves > Passeriformes > Corvidae > Coloeus > Coloeus monedula. The sequence continues at coordinate 1,235,156 of NC_138819.1, forward strand.
AAATTCACCCAAATTGGACTGAAATGGACTGAAATTGGGGGAAATTCACCCCAAAATGGATCGAAATTGGTAAAAATTCACCCAAATTGGATCAGAATGGACTGAAATTGGCAAAAATTCACCCCAAAATGGACCAAAATTGGTGAAAATTCACCCAAAATTGGCACAAAATGGACCAAAATTGGCGAAAATTCACCCAAAATTGGCCTGAAATTGGCGAAAGTTCACCCAAATTGGCCTGAAATTGGTGAAAATTCACCCAAATTGGTCCAGAATGGACTGAAATTGGTGAAAATTCACCCCGAAATGGACCAAAATTGGCGAAAATTCACCCCAAAATGGACTGAAATTGGTGAAAATTCACCCCAAAATGGACCAAAATTGGCCAAAATTTGCCCCAAATTGGCCTGAAATGCACCAAAATTAGCAAAAATTGACCTAAAACTGGTCAATTTGAGCCCAAAATGGACCAAAATTGGTGAATATTCACCCCAAAGTGGCCAAATTCACCCCAAAATGGACCAAAATTGGTGAAAGTTGACCCAAAATTAACCCAAAATTGACCAGATCACCCAAAATTGGCCCAAAACGACCTAAAATTAACCCAAAACGTCCCAAAGTTGACCTGAAATTGACCCAAAATTGACCCCAAATGTCCCAAAGTTACCTAAAATTGACCCAAAATGCCCCAAAGTTTTCCCAAAATGGACCCAAATTGACCCAAATCACCTGAAACGACCCCAAATGTCCCAAAATGGCCCAAAATTTTCCCAAATTTTACCCAAATCACCCAAAATTGACCCAAAATGACCCGAAATTGACCCGAATCACCTAAAAAAGGCCAAAAATGTCCCAAATCTTTCCCAAAATGGCCCCAAACATCCCAAAATTGGCTTAGAGTATCCCAAAATTGCCCCAAAATTGACTCCAAAAGACCCCAAATCACCCAAAACGACCCGAAATATCCCAAAATTGGCTCAGTGTCCCAAAATTTTCTCAAAGTTGACTCAAATCACCCAAAATGAGCCCAAAATGACCCGAAATTGCCCCAAATCATCCAAAATGAGCCCAAAACGTCCCAAATTTTTCCCAAAATTGACCCTAAACCTCCCAAAACGGACCCAAAATTGCCCCAAAATTTTCCCAGAAGACCCCAAATCACCCGAAACGACCCGAAATGGCCCAAAATGGCCCAAATCACCCAAAATGGGCCCAAAATTGACCCAAAATGGCCCAAAATTGGCTTAAAAGTGCCCAAAATTGACCCTAAATCTCCCAAAATTGACCCAAAATTGCCCCAAATTTTCCCAAAATGACCCAAAACGACCCCAAATTGGCTCAAAGTGTCCCAAAATTTTCCCAAAGTTCACTCAAATCACCCGAAATTGACCCAAAAATGACCCAAAAATGACCCGAAATTGCCCCAAATCATCCAAAATGAGCCCAAAACGTCCCAAAATTTTCCTAAAATTGACTCTAAACCTCCCAAAATTGCCCCAAAATTGCCCCAAAATTTTCCCAGAAGACCCCAAATCACCCGAAACGACCCGAAATGGCCCAAAATGGCCCAAATCACCCAAAATTGGCTCAAAATCGACCCAAAATTGACCCAAAAATAACCCGAAATTGCCCCCAAATCATCCAAAATGAGCCCAAAACATCCCAAATTTTTCCCCAAATTGACCCTAAACCTCCCAAAACGGACCCAAAATTGCCCCAAAATTTTCCCAGAAGACCCCAAATCACCCGAAACGACCCGAAACGACCCGAAATGGCCCAAATCACCCAAAATTGGCTCAAAATCGACCCAAAATTGACCCCAAAATGACCCGAAATTGCCCCCAAATCATCCAAAATGAGCCCAAAACGTCCCAAATTTTTCCCCAAATTGACCCTAAACCTCCCAAAAATTGCCCCAAAATTTTCCCAGAAGACCCCAAATGACCCGAAATGTCCCAAAATCAGCGGAAATGAGCCCAAATTTCGCCCCCAGGAGCGTTACAGCGCCCGGGACCTGCAGGGGCTGACGGTGGAGCACGACCCGGCCTCGATCCCCGAGGGCCAGAGCCTGGTGCTGACCCTCAAGGACAGGGGTCAGTCATACTGGGGATACTGGGATGTACTGGGATGGACTGGGAGGGACTGGGAGGGAGCCTGGTGCTGACCCTCAAGGACAGGGGTCAGTCATACTGGGGATACTGGGATATACTGGGAGGGACTGGGATGTACTGGGAGGGACTGGGAGAGAGCCTGGTGCTGACCCTCAAGGACAGGGGTCAGTCATACTGGGGATACTGGGATATACTGGGATGGACTGGGAGGGACTGGGAGAGAGCCTGGTGCTGACCCTCAAGGACAGGGGTCAGTCATACTGGGATGGACTGGGATATACTGGGAGGGACTGGGAGGGACTGGGAGAGAGCCTGGTGCTGACCCTCAAGGACAGGGGTCAGTCTGGGATATACTGGGATGTACTGGGAGGGACTGGGAGAGGACCTGGTGCTGACCCTCAAGGACAGGGGTCAGTCATACTGGGATGGACTGGGATGTACTGGGAGGGACTGGGAGGGACTGGGAGAGAGCCTGGTGCTGACCCTCAAGGACAGGGGTCAGTCATACTGGGGATACTGGGATATACTGGGAGGGACTGGGAGGGACTGGGAGAGAGCCTGGTGCTGACCCTCAAGGACAGGGGTCAGTCATACTGGGGATACTGGGATGTACTGGGAGGGACTGGGAGAGACTGGGAGGGACTGGGAGAGAGCCTGGTGCTGACCCTCAAGGACAGGGGTCAGTCTGGGAGGGACTGGGATGTACTGGGAGGGACTGGGATGTACTGGGAGGGACTGGGAGAGACTGGGAGGGACTGGGAGAGAGCCTGGTGCTGACCCTCAAGGACAGGGGTCAGTCATACTGGGGTGTACTGGGATATACTGGGAGGGACTGGGAGAGAGCCTGGTGCTGACCCTCAAGGACAGGGGTCAGTCATACTGGGGATACTGGGATATACTGGGATGGACTGGGAGGGACTGGGAGGGACTGGGAGAGAGCCTGGTGCTGACCCTCAAGGACAGGGGTCAGTCATACTGGGGTGTACTGGGATATACTGGGAGGGACTGGGAGGGACTGGGAGAGGACCTGGTGCTGACCCTCAAGGACAGGGGTCAGTCATACTGGGGATACTGGGATGGACTGGGAGGGACTGGGATGGACTGGGAGGGACTGGGAGAGGACCTGGTGCTGACCCTCAAGGACAGGGGTCAGTCATACTGGGATGGACTGGGATATACTGGGATGTACTGGGAGGGACTGGGATGTACTGGGGGGCACAGGGGGACCTGGCTGTCCCTGAGGCACTCGGGGTGTTGGGTGCCCCCTCCTTGTGCTGGGTGTCCCCTCACTGTCCCCGTGTCCGTGTGTCCCTCCCCGTGTCCGTGTGTCCCTCCCCGTGTCCGTGTGTCCATCCCCGTGTCCGTGTGTCCCTCCCCGTGTCCGTGTGTCCATCCCCGTGTCTGTGTGTCCCTCCCCATGTCCGTGTGTCCCTCCCCGTGTCCGTGTGTCCCTCCCCGTGTCCGTGTGTCCCTCCCCGTGTCCGTGTGTCCCTCCCCATGTCCGTGTCCCCGTGTCCGTGTGTCCCCGTGTCCCCGTGTCCGTGTGTCCATCCCCGTGTCCGTGTGTCCCCGTGTCCCCGTGTCCGTGTGTCCCCGTGTCCCTGTGTCCGTGTGTCCGTGTGTCTGTGTTCTGTCCCCGTGTCCGTGTGTCCGTGTGTCCATCCCCGTGTCCGTGTGTCCATCCCCGTGTCTGTGTGTCCCTCCCCGTGTCTGTGTGTCCCTCCCCGTGTCCGTGTGTCCGTCCCCGTGTCCGTGTGTCCCTCCCCGTGTCCGTGTGTCCATCCCCGTGTCCGTGTGTCCGTCCCCGTGTCCGTGTGTCCCTCCCCGTGTCCGTGTGTCCCTCCCCGTGTCCGTGTGTCCGTCCCCGTGTCCGTGTGTCCGTCCCCGTGTCCGTGTGTCCCTCCCCGTGTCCGTGTGTCCGTCCCCGTGTCCGTGTGTCCATCCCCGTGTCCGTGTGTCCATCCCCGTGTCCGTGTGTCCATCCCCGTGTCCGTCTGTCCCTCCCCGTGTCCGTGTGTCCCTCCCCATGTCCGTGTCCCCGTGTCCGTGTGTCCATCCCCGTGTCCGTGTGTCCATCCCCGTGTCCGTGTGTCCATCCCCGTGTCCGTGTGTCCCCGTGTCCCCGTGTCCGTGTGTCCCCGTGTCCCTGTGTCCGTGTGTCCGTGTGTCCGTGTTCTGTCCCCGTGTCCGTGTGTCCGTGTGTCCATCCCCGTGTCCGTGTGTCCGTGTGTCCATCCCCGTGTCCGTGTGTCCGTGTGTCCATCCCCGTGTCCGTGTCCCCGTGTCCGTGTGTCCGTGTGTCCATCCCCGTGTCCGTGTGTCCCTCCCCGTGTCCGTGTGTCCCCCCCCGTGTCCGTGTGTCCCCCCCCGTGTCCGTGTGTCCCTCCCCGTGTCCCCGTGTCCGTGTGTCCCTCCCCGTGTCCGTGTGTCCCCCCCCGTGTCCGTGTGTCCCTCCCCGTGTCCGTGTGTCCATCCCCGTGTCCGTGTGTCCCTCCCCGTGTCCGTGTGTCCCTCCCCGTGTCCGTGTGTCCCCCCCCGTGTCCGTGTGTCCCTCCCCGTGTCCGTGTGTCCATCCCCGTGTCCGTGTGTCCCTCCCCGTGTCCGTGTGTCCCTCCCCGTGTCCGTGTGTCCCTCCCCGTGTCCGTGTGTCCATCCCCGTGTCCGTGTGTCCCTCCCCGTGTCCGTGTGTCCGTCCCCGTGTCCGTGTGTCCCTCCCCGTGTCCGTGTGTCCCTCCCCGTGTCCGTGTGTCCATCCCCGTGTTCTGTCCGTGTGTCCCTCCCCGTGTCCGTGTGTCCCTCCCCGTGTCCGTGTGTCCGTGTGTCCCTCCCCGTGTCCGTGTGTCCCTCCCCGTGTCCGTGTTCTGTCCCCGTGTCCGTGTGTCCCTCCCCGTGTCCGTGTGTCCCTCCCCGTGTCCGTGTGTCCCTCCCCGTGTCCATGTGTCCATCCCCGTGTCCCCGTGTCCGTCCCCATGTCCGTGTGTCCGTCCCCGTGTCCGTGTGTCCATCCCCGTGTCCGTGTGTCCATCCCCGTGTTCTGTCCGTGTGTCCCTCCCCGTGTCCGTGTGTCCCTCCCCGTGTCCGTGTGTCCGTGTGTCCCTCCCCGTGTCCGTGTGTCCCTCCCCGTGTCCGTGTTCTGTCCCCGTGTCCGTGTGTCCCTCCCCGTGTCCGTGTGTCCCTCCCCGTGTCCGTGTGTCCATCCCCGTGTCCGTGTGTCCCTCCCCGTGTCCGTGTGTCCCTCCCCGTGTCCGTGTGTCCATCCCCGTGTCCGTGTGTCCCTCCCCGTGTCCGTGTGTCCCTCCCCGTGTCCGTGTGTCCCTCCCCGTGTCCGTGTGTCCATCCCCGTGTCCGTGTGTCCGTCCCCGTGTCCGTGTTCTGTCCGTGTGTCCGTCCCCGTGTCCGTGTGTCCCTCCCCGTGTCCGTGTGTCCCTCCCCGTGTCCGTGTGTCCCTCCCCGTGTCCGTGTTCCGTCCCCGTGTCCGTGTGTCCGTCCCCGTGTCCGTGTGTCCATCCCCGTGTCCGTGTGTCCCTCCCCGTGTCCGTGTGTCCCTCCCCGTGTCCGTGTGTCCGTCCCCGTGTCCGTGTGTCCATCCCCGTGTCCGTGTGTCCATCCCCGTGTCCGTGTGTCCATCCCCGTGTCCGTCTGTCCCTCCCCGTGTCCGTGTGTCCCTCCCCATGTCCGTGTCCCCGTGTCCGTGTGTCCATCCCCGTGTCCGTGTGTCCATCCCCGTGTCCGTGTGTCCATCCCCGTGTCCGTGTGTCCCCGTGTCCCCGTGTCCGTGTGTCCCCGTGTCCCTGTGTCCGTGTGTCCGTGTGTCCGTGTTCTGTCCCCGTGTCCGTGTGTCCGTGTGTCCATCCCCGTGTCCGTGTGTCCGTGTGTCCATCCCCGTGTCCGTGTCCCCGTGTCCGTGTGTCCGTGTGTCCATCCCCGTGTCCGTGTGTCCCTCCCCGTGTCCGTGTGTCCCCCCCCGTGTCCGTGTGTCCCCCCCCGTGTCCGTGTGTCCCCCCCCGTGTCCGTGTGTCCCTCCCCGTGTCCCCGTGTCCGTGTGTCCCTCCCCGTGTCCGTGTGTCCCCCCCCGTGTCCGTGTGTCCCTCCCCGTGTCCGTGTGTCCATCCCCGTGTCCGTGTGTCCCTCCCCGTGTCCGTGTGTCCCTCCCCGTGTCCGTGTGTCCCCCCCCGTGTCCGTGTGTCCCTCCCCGTGTCCGTGTGTCCATCCCCGTGTCCGTGTGTCCCTCCCCGTGTCCGTGTGTCCCTCCCCGTGTCCGTGTGTCCCTCCCCGTGTCCGTGTGTCCCTCCCCGTGTCCGTGTGTCCCTCCCCGTGTCCGTGTGTCCGTCCCCGTGTCCGTGTGTCCCTCCCCGTGTCCGTGTGTCCCTCCCCGTGTCCGTGTGTCCCTCCCCGTGTCCGTGTGTCCATCCCCGTGTCCGTGTGTCCATCCCCGTGTTCTGTCCGTGTGTCCCTCCCCGTGTCCGTGTGTCCCTCCCCGTGTCCGTGTGTCCGTGTGTCCCTCCCCGTGTCCGTGTGTCCCTCCCCGTGTCCGTGTTCTGTCCCCGTGTCCGTGTGTCCCTCCCCGTGTCCGTGTGTCCCTCCCCGTGTCCGTGTGTCCCTCCCCGTGTCCATGTGTCCATCCCCGTGTCCCCGTGTCCGTCCCCATGTCCGTGTGTCCGTCCCCGTGTCCGTGTGTCCCTCCCCGTGTCCGTGTGTCCATCCCCGTGTCCGTGTGTCCATCCCCGTGTTCTGTCCGTGTGTCCCTCCCCGTGTCCGTGTGTCCCTCCCCGTGTCCGTGTGTCCGTGTGTCCCTCCCCGTGTCCGTGTGTCCCTCCCCGTGTCCGTGTTCTGTCCCCGTGTCCGTGTGTCCCTCCCCGTGTCCGTGTGTCCCTCCCCGTGTCCGTGTGTCCATCCCCGTGTCCGTGTGTCCCTCCCCGTGTCCGTGTGTCCCTCCCCGTGTCCGTGTGTCCATCCCCGTGTCCGTGTGTCCCTCCCCGTGTCCGTGTGTCCCTCCCCGTGTCCGTGTGTCCCTCCCCGTGTCCGTGTGTCCATCCCCGTGTCCGTGTGTCCGTCCCCGTGTCCGTGTTCTGTCCGTGTGTCCGTCCCCGTGTCCGTGTGTCCCTCCCCGTGTCCGTGTGTCCCTCCCCGTGTCCGTGTGTCCCTCCCCGTGTCCGTGTTCCGTCCCCGTGTCCGTGTGTCCGTCCCCGTGTCCGTGTGTCCCCTCAGGGGTGCTGGAGCCGGGCCAGGACGTGCTGGAGCAGGTGGCGCTGGCGGCGGCGGCGCGGGCGCGGGAGGAGCAGGAGCTGCGGCGCCGGCGGCCGCCCTACGACCCCTACGGGGAGCAGGAGCCCGGGCCCGCCCCGCAGGTACCGCTAGCGCGACATAGCGCGACCTATCGCGACATAGCGTGACCTATCGGGGCATATCGGGGCATATCGGGGCATATCACGACTTCTATCGCGACATATCGGGACATATCGGGGCGTATCGGGACATATCACGACTTCTATCGCGACCTATCGTGACATATCGCGACCTATCGCGACTTCTATCGCGACCTATCGTGACCTATCGCGACCTATCGGGACATATCGGGACATATCGGGACATATCGGGGCATATCGCGACATATCGGGACATATCAGGACATATCGCGACATATTGGGACATATCGCGACTTCTATCGCGACCTATCGGGGCATATCACGACTTCTATCACGACCTATCGTGACATATCGCGACCTATCACGACTTCTATCGCGACCTATCACGACTTCTATAGCGACCTATCGTGACACATCGCGACCTATCGCGACTTCTATCGCGACGTATCGTGGCGTATCACAGCGTATCGCGACGTATCGTGACTTCCATCGCGACGTATCGCGACATACTGCGACATACCACGACTTCCATCGCGACGTATCGCGACATAGCACAGCGTATCACGGCGTATCGTGACTTCCATCGCGACGTATCACGACATATCGCGACTTGTATCGCGATGTATCGTGACTTCTATCGCAACGTATCGCGATATATCGCAACATATCACAACATATCACGACGTATCACGACATATCACGACATATCACAACATACCGCGACTTGTATCGCGACGTATCGCGGCGTATCGTGACTTCTATCGCAACGTATTGTGATGTATCGCGATATATCATGGCGTATCGTGAATTCTATCGTGACGTATCGTGGCATATCGCGACGTATCACGACGTATCGCGGCGCATCGTGATTTCTATCGCGACGTATCGTGGCGTATCACGATGTATCGCAGCGTATCGCGACTTCTATCGCGACATATCGTGACGTATCGTGACTTCCATCGCGACATATCGCGATGTATCACAGCGTATCGTGACTTCTATCGCGACATATTGTGATGCATCGTGACTTCTATCGCGACGTATCGCGGCTCATCGTGATTTCTATCACGACGTATCGCGACATATCGTGACGTATCGTGGCATATCGCGACGTATCGCGACTTCCATCGCGACGTATCATGGCGTATCGCGATGTATCGTGGCGTATCAGGATTTCTATCGCGACATATCGTGACATATCGTGACGTATGACGATGTATCGCAGCTCATCGTGATTTCTATCGCGACGTATCGTGACCTCCATCGCGACGTATCGCAGCGTATCGCAACTTCTATCGCGATATATTGTGACACATCGTGACTTCTATCGCGACGTATCGCAGCTCATCATGATTTCTATCGCGACATATCGTGACTTCCATCGCGACGTATCGTAGCGTATCGCGACGTATCATGGCGTATCGCGACTTCTATCGCGACATATCGTGACGTATCGTGAATTCTATCGTGACGTATCACGACGTATCGCGGCGCATCGTGATTTCTGTCATGACGTATCGCGGCGTATCGCGATGTATCACAGCATATCGCGACTTCTATCGCGACATATCGTGACGTATCGTGACTTCCATCGCAACGTATCGTAGCGTATCGCGACGTATCGTGACTTCTATCGCAACGTATCGCGACGTATCGTGACTTCTATCACGAGGTATCGTGACGTAGCACGGCATATCACGATTCCTATCGCGACATATTGCGACTTGTATCGCGGCGTATCGTGACTTCTATCGCGACGTATTGTAGCATATCGTGAATTCTATCGCGACATATCGTGACATATCGCGACGTATGACGCATCGTGATTTCTATCGCGACATATCGCGATATATCACAGCGTATCGCGACTTCTATCGCGACATATCGCGGCGTATCGTGACTTCTATCGTGGCGTATCGCGACGTATCGCGACGTATCACAGCGTATCGCGACGTATCATGGCGTATCGTGACTTCTATCGCGACATATCGTGACATATCGTGACGTATGACGATGTATCGCAGCTCATCGTGATTTCTATCGCGACATATCGTGACTTCCATCGCGACGTATCGCAGCGTATCGCGATGTATCATGGCGTATCGCGACTTCTATCGCGACATATCGTGAATTCTATCGTGACGTATCGTGGCGTATTGCAATGTATCACAGCGTATCGCGACTTCTATCGCGACATATCGTGACGTATCGTGACTTCCATCGCGACGTATCATGGCGTATCGTGACTTCTATCGCAACGTATCGCGATATATCGCAACATATCACAACACATCACGACACACCGTGACATCTATCACGACGTATCGCGACGTATCGTGACTTCTATCACGAGGTATCGTGATGTAGCACGGCATATCACGATTCCTATCGCGACATATTGCGACTTGTATCGCGGCGTATCGTGACTTCTATCGCGACGTATTGTAGCATATCGTGAATTCTATCGCGACATATCGTGACATATCGCGACGTATGACGACGTATCGCGGCGCATCGTGATTTCTATCGCGACGTATCGCGATGTATCACAGCGTATCATGACTTCTATCGCGACGTATCGCAGCGTATCGCGACATATCGTGACATATCGTGACTTCTATCGCAACATATCGCGACGTATCGTGACTTCCATCGCAACGTATCGCGGTGTATCGCGACGTATCGTAGCGTATCGTGACTTCTATCGCGGCATATCGCGATATATCGTGGCATATCGTGACTTCTATCGCGATGTATCGTAGCGTATCGCGACGTATCATGGCGTATCATGACTTCTATTGCAGCGTATCGTGACGTATCGTGGCATATCGCGATATATCACGGCATATCGCGATATATCACAGCATATCGTGATTTCTATCGTGGCGTATCGCGACGTATCGTGGCATATCGCGATATATCACGGCATATCGCGACGTATCGTAGCGTATCGCGACGTATCGCGGCGTATCGTGACTTCTATCACGACGTATCGCGACATATCGTGACTTCCATCGCGACATATCGCGACATATCGCGACATATCGCGACGTATCGTGATTTCTATCGCGATATATCATGGCATATCGCGACGTATCGCGGCATATCGCGACGTATCGCGGCATATCGCGACGTATCGTGATTTGTATCGCGATGTATAGTGGCATATCGCGACATATCGTGGCATATCGTGACATATCGCGGCATATCGCGACGTATCGTGATTTCTATCGCGACATATCACGACATATCGCGCTCTATCGCAGGCCCCGAAGGCGCCCTCGCTGCTGGCCCAGTACGACGAGCCGGCCCCGCGCCCCTCGTTCCGCCTGGGCCCGGGGGGGACTCAGGACGTGGGGGGGGACCCCCGGCCCGGGCCCCTCCCCCCCCCCGGCCCCGCCCCCCAGAGCCTGGAGCTGCCCCTCCCCCGCCTGGCCCCGGAGTACCTGACCCCGGAGGAGATGGTGAGGGGGGGGATTTGGGGGGATTTGGGGGGATTTTGGGGTCGTTGGGGTGGATTTTGGGGGGATTTGGGAGGAATTTTGGGGTCTCGGGTGGATTTTGGGGGGGGTTGGGGTGGTTTTGGGGGGATTTTGGGGTTCTTGGGGCAGATTTGGGGGGATTTTGGGGGAGGTTTGGGGGGATTTTTGGGGGGATTCGGGGTCATTGGGGTGGATTTGGGGGAATTTTGGGGGGATTTGGGGCCATTGGGGTGGATTTGGGGGAATTTTGGGGGGATTTTGGGATCCTTGGGGGAATTTTTGCGGGGATTTGGGGTCATTGGGGTGGATTTGGGGGAATTTTGGGGGGATTCGGGGTCATTGGGGTGGATTTGGGGGACTTCTGGGGGAATTTTGGGGTCCTTGGGGGAATTTTTGCGGGGATTTGGGGTCATTGGGGTGGATTTGGGAGAATTTTGGGGGAATTTTGGGGTCCTTGGGGCGGGGTTGGGGGGGTGGGGGGGGATTTTGGGATCCTTGGGGGAATTGGGGGGGGATTCGGGGTCATTGGGGTGGATTTGGGGGAATTTTGGGGGGATTCGGGGTCATTGGGGTGGATTTGGGGGAATTTTGGGGGGATTCGGGGTCATTGGGGTGGATTTGGGGGAATTTTGGGGGGATTTTGGGGTCCTTGGGGCAGATTTGGGGGGGTTGGGGGGGAATTTTGGGATCCTTGGGGGAATTTTTGCGGGGATTTGGGGTCATTGGGGTGGATTTGGGAGAATTTTGGGGGAATTTTGGGGTCCTTGGGGCGGGGTTGGGGGGGTTGGGGGGGGATTTTGGGATCCTTGGGGGAATTGGGGGGGGATTTGGGGTCATTGGGGTGGATTTGGGGGAATTTTGGGGGAATTTTGGGGTCCTTGGGGTGGGGTTGGGGGGGTTGGGGGGGGATTTTGGGATCCTTGGGGGAATTGGGGGGGGATTTGGGGTCATTGGGGTGGATTTGGGGGAATTTTGGGGGAATTCGGGGTCATTGGGGCAGATTTGGGGGGGTTTTGGGGGATTTTGGGATCCTTGGGGGAATTGGGGGGGGATTTGGGGTCATTGGGGTGGATTTGGGGGAATTTTGGGGGGATTCGGGGTCATTGGGGTGGATTTGGGGGAATTTTGGGGGAATTTTGGGGTCCTTGGGGCGGGGTTGGGGGGGTTGGGGGGGGATTTTGGGATCCTTAGGGGGAATTTGGGGAGGTTTGGGGGAATTTGGGGTCATTGGGGCAGATTTGGAAGGGATTTTTGGGTCACTGGGGCAGATTTGGGGGATTTGGGGGGGATTTTGGGATCCTTGGGGGGAATTGGGGGGAGTTTGGGGGGATTTTGGGGGAATTCAGAGTCATTGGGGCAGATTTTGGAGGGATTTTGGGGTTGCTGGGGAGGTTTGGGGGAGTTTGGGGGGAATTTGGGGGATTTGGGGGGATTTTGGGGTTTCTGGGGTGGATTTTTGGGGGGGTTGTGGCGATTTTGGGGGGATTTTTGGGGGGATTCGGGGTCATTGGAGCAGGTTTGGTGGAATTTTGGGGTCATTGGGGGGATTTTTGGGGGGATTCGGGGTCATTGGGGTGGATTTGGGGGAATTTTGGGGGGATTCGGGGTCATTGGGGCAGATTTGCGGGGCTTTGGGGGGGATTTTGGGATCCTTGGGGGGAATTGGGGGGAGTTTGGGGGGATTTTGGGGGAATTCAGAGTCATTGGGGCAGATTTTGGAGGGATTTTGGGGTTGCTGGGGAGGTTTGGGGGAATTTGGGGGAGTTTGGAGGGGATTTTGGGGTCCTTGGGGCAGATTTGGGGGGGTTTTGGGGGGATTTTGGGATCCTTGGGGGGATTTTTTGCGGGGATTTGGGGTCATTGGGGCAGATTTGGGAGGAATTTTGGGGTCTCTGGGGTGGATTTGGGGGAATTTTGGGGTCCTTGGGGCAGATTTGGGGAGGTTTGGGGGAATTTTGGGGGAATTTTGGGGTCCTTGGGGCAGATTTAGGGGGGTTTAGGGGGGATTTTGGGGTCGCTGGGGTGGGTTTTGGGGGGGTTGGGGCAGTTTTGGGGAGATTTGAGGTCACTGGGGCAGATTTTGGGTGGATTTTGGTGTCTTTGGTGGGAATTTTGGGGAGATTTTGGGGGAATATGGGATCATTGAGGCAGATTTGGGGGGATTTTGGGGTCGCTGGTGTGGATTTGGGAGGATTTTGGGGGATTTTGGGGTCACTGAGGTGGATTTGGGGGAATTTTGGGGGATTTTGGGGTCACTGAGGTGGATTTGGGGGAATTTTGGGGGAATTTTGGGGTCCTTGGGGCAGATTTGGGGGGGTTTTGGGGGATTTTGGGGTCGCTGGGGTGGATTTGGGAGGATTTTGGGGTCACTGAGGTGGATTTGGGGGAATTTTGGGGGGATTTTGGGGTCCTTGGGGCAGATTTGGGGGGATTTTGGGGTCGCTGGGGTGGATTTGGGGGGATTTTGGGGTCGCTGGGGTGGATTTGGGAAGATTTTGGGGTCCTTAGGGCAGATTTGGGGGGATTTGGGTGGATTTCGAGGGAATTCAGAGGATTTTGGGGCTCACCTTCAGTTTTGGAGCTGATTTATGGCAATTTGGCCTCATTTTTGGGCTGCTTTGCTCGCTTTTGCTGCTTTTCCTTTTCATTCCTGGGCTGGTTGGGGGGGGTTTTTGGGGTTCCCTTTTTTTTGGGGGGTGGTCCCGAAGGGTGGGGGGGTTCATTTGGGGTTCCCCCGCCCCTCCCCCAGGCGGTGACGTTCCGGAAAACGCGGCGCCGCGTCCGGAGGCTCCGCAAGAAGGAGAAGCCCCTGAGGGCCGACGACCTCCTGGCGCTGGCCCCGGGAGACACCCAGGGGGACTTCGGGTCCAGGTGGGGCTGGGGGTGGCATTTGGGGGGGTCCTGAGGGGGATTTGGGGGGTCCTGGGGGATTGGGGAGGGTCCCAAAGGGGTGGGGAGGGGTCCTGGGGGGGGATTTGGGGGGAGTTTGAGGGGTCCTGGGGGGGATTTGAGGGGTCTTGGGGGGGATTTGGGGGTCTTGGGGGAGTGGGGAGGGTCCCAAAGGGGTGGGGAGGGGTCCTGGGGGGGATTTGGGGGGAGTTTGAGGGGTCCTGGGGGGGATTTGGGGGGTCTTAGGAGGGTCCTGGGGGGATTTGGGGGAGTTTGAGGGGTCCTGGGGGGGATTTGAGGGGTCTTAGGAGGGTCCTGGGGGGATTTGGGGGGAATTTGAGGGGTCCTGGGGGGGATTTGGGGGGTCTTAGGAGGGTCCTGGGGGGATTTGGGGGGAATTTGAGGGGTCCTGGGGGGGATTTGAGGCGTCCTGGGGGGATTTGGGGGGGTCCTGGGGGCGTGGGGAGGGGTCTTGGGGGGGATTTGAGGGTCTTGGGAGGGTCCTGGGGGGGATTTGGGGGGTCCTGGGGGATTGGGGAGGGTCCCAAAGGGGTGGGGAGGGGTCCTGGGGGGGATTTGGGGGGAGTTTGAGGGGTCCTGGGGGGGATTTGGGGGGTCTTAGGAGGGTCCTGGGGGGATTTGGGGGGAATTTGAGGGGTCCTGGGGGGGATTTGGGGGGAATTTGAGGGGTCCTGGGGGGGATTTGAGGGGTCCTGGGGGGATTTGGGGGGGTCCTGGGGGAGTGGGGAGGGGTCTTGGGGGGGATTTGAGGGTCTTGGGAGGGTCCTGGGGGGGATTTGGGGGGTCCTGGGGGATTGGGGAGGGTCCCAAAGGGGTGGGGAGGGGTCCTGGGGGGGATTTGGGGGGAATTTGAGGGGTCCTGGGGGGATTTGGGGGGAATTTGAGGGGTCCTGGGGGGGATTTGGGGGGGATTTGGGGGTCTCGGGGTGTCCGTGAGTTGGGGGAGGGGGTGGGTGGGGGAGGGTCTTGAGTGGATCCTTGAGAGCCCCTGGGGGGGAGGGGGGGGGGGGGGGGGGCTGGGCAGAGTTTGGGGGGTCCCCTAAGGGATTTGGGGGGGGGTCCCGGGGGTCCTGTTGGGGGTTCAGGCCCCCAAATCCCCCCCAAATCCCCCCAAATTCCCCTCAGACCCCCCCAAATCCCCCCCGATTCCCCCTAAACCCCCCCAAGCCCCCCCAAATCCCCCCAAAACCTCCCCCAAATCCCCCCAAAACCCCCCCAAACCCCCCCAAATCCTCCCAACCCCCCCAATCCCCCCCAAATCCCCCCAATTCCCCTCAGACCCCCCCAAATCCCCCCCAACCTCCCCAAATCCCCCCAAAACCCTCCCAAACCCCCCCAAATCCCCCTCAGACCCCCCCAAATCCCCCCCGATTCCCCCTAAACCCCCCCAAATTCGCCCCCAACCCCCCCAAACCCCCCCAAATCCCCCCAAATTCCCCTCAGACCCCCCCCAATCCCCCCCGATTCCCCCTAAACCCCCCCAAGCCCCCCCAAATCCCCCCAAAACCTCCCCCAAATTCCCCCAAATCCCCCCAAATCTCCCCCAAATCCTCCCAAACCCCCTCAAATCCCCCCCAAATCCCCCCGAATTCCCCTCAGACCCCCCCCAAAATCCCCCCCAACCTCCCCAAATCCCCCCAAAACCCCCCCAGACCCTCCCCAAATCCCCCCTAAACCCCCCCAAATCCCCCCCAAGCCCCCCCAGACCCCCCCAGACCCCCCCCAAATCCTCCCCAAATCCCCCCTAAACCCCCCCAAACCGCCCCCAAACCCCCCCAAAACTCCCCCAAATTCCCCCTAAACTCCCCCAAACCCCCCTTAACCCCCCCTGACCCCCCCAGGTCGCGGGGCCGAGGCCGGCGGGTGCAGGAGGATGAGGAGGGGGCCGGGGGGGACCCCGAAAACGCCTCCGGCCCCCCCGAGGGGACCCCCCAGGCCCCGCTGCCCTCGGATGACACCCGCACGGAGAGCATGGACATCAGCAGCGACGGTGGGGGGTTTGGGGCATTTTGGGGGGTTTTGGGGGGTTTTGGGGTGAGTTTTGGGGATTTTGGGTGCCCCTGACCCAAATTTGCCCCCCCAGAGGAGCCAGGACCCCCCCTGGCCCTGGAGGAGGATGAGGCAGAGCAGGAGCTCAAGGGGGGCTTTTTTTGGGGTGCTAGGGGGGTTTAGGAGGGGTTTTTGGGGTGATTTTTGGGGATTTTGGGGTCTCCCTGACCCGAATTTGCCCCCCCAGAGCAACCAGGACCCCCCCCCTCCATTTCTGGAAAAGGACGAGGCAGAGCAGGAGCTCAAGGGGGGCTTTTGTTGGGGTGCTAGAGGGGTTTATGGGATTTTTGGGGTGATTTTTGTGGATTTTGGGGTGCCCCTGACCCGAATTTGCCCCCCCCAGATGAGGCAGAAGCCCCCGGGACCCCCCCGGCCCTGGAGGAGGACGAGGCCGAGCAGGAGCTGCAGCAGCAGCTGGAGCGGGGCCGGCGCCTGCGGCAGCTGCGGGAGCTGCGTGAGGGGGGTGGAGAGAAGGTCAGAGCACCCCGAAAACACCCCGAAACAGCCCCAAAAACCTCCCCAAAACCACCCCAAAAATACCCCGAAACAGCCCCAAAAACCTCCCCAAAACCACCCCGAAACAGCCCGAAAAACCTCTCCAAAATCACCCCAAATCCACCCCAAAAATACCCCAAAACAGCCCCAAAAACCTCCCCAAAACCACCCCAAAAATACCCTGAAACAGCCCCAAAATCCTCCCCAAAACCACCCCGAAACAGCCCCAAAAACCTCTCCAAAACCACCCCAAAAATACCCTGAAACAGCCCCAAAAACCTCCCCAAAACCACCCCAAAAATACCCCGAAACAGCCCCAAAAACCTCCCCAAAACCACCCCAAAAATACCCTGAAACAGCCCCAAAAACCTCCCCAAAACCACCCCGAAACAGCCCCAAAAACCTCCCCAAAACCACCCCAAAAATACCCCGAAACAGCCCCAAAAACCTCCCCAAAACCACCCCGAAACAGCCCCAAAAACCTCTCCAAAATCACCCCAAAAATACCCTGAAACAGCCCCAAAATCCTCCCCAAAACCACCCCGAAACAGCCCCCAAAAACCTCCCCAAAACCACCCCAAAAATACCCCGAAACACCCCAAAAACCTCCCCAAAACCACCCCGAAACAGCCCCAAAAACCTCTCCAAAACCACCCCGAAACAGCCCCAAAAACCTCCCCAAAACCACCCCAAAAATACCCCGAAACAGCCCCAAAAACCTCCCCAAAACCACCCCGAAACAGCCCCAAAAACCTCTCCAAAATCACCCCAAAAATACCCTGAAACAGCCCCAAAATCCTCCCCAAAACCACCCCGAAACAGCCCCAAAAACCTCCCCAAAACCACCCCAAAAATACCCCAAAACAGCCCCAAAAACCTCCCCAAAACCACCCCGAAATAGCCCCAAACAGCCCCAAAATCACCCCAAACCCACCCTGAAACAGCCCCAAAAGTGACCCCAAAAAGGAGATAAATGCCCCCAAAATGGGGGAGAGTGACCCCAAAATGGAGAATGACCCTAAAAAGGAGAAAAATGACCCCAAAAAAGAGAGAAACGCCCCCCAAAAGGCAAGAAATTCCCCCAAAAAGGAGAAAAATGACCCCAAAAAAGCGAGAAATTCCCCAAAAAATGAGAGAACGACCCCAAAGTGGGAGGGAATGGCCCCAAAATGGGGGAGAACGACCCCAAAAAGGAGAAAAATGCCCCTAAAAAAGCAATAAATTCCCCCCAAAAAGAGAAAATGCCCCCAAAAAGGCGAGAAATTCCCCCAAAAAGGCGAGAAATTCCCCCCAAAAGGGGAGAACAACCCCAAAAAGGAGAAAAATGCCCCCAAAAAAGCAATAAATTCCCCCAAAAAAGAGAACGACCCCAAAAAGGGGAGAAATTCCCCCCAAAAGGAGAAAAATGCCGCCAAAAAAGCGAGAAATTTCCCCAAAAAGGGGGGAAAAACGCCCCAAAAAAAGCGATAAATTCCCCAAAAAAGCGAGAAACGCCCCCAAAATAGGGAGAAATCCCCCCAAAAAGGGGAGAAATCCCCCCAAAAAGGGGAAAATGCCCCAGAAAGGGCAGAAATTCCCCAAAAAGGGGAGAAAAATGCCCCCAAAAGGGGAGAAATTCCCTCAAAAAGGGGAGAATGCCCCCCAAAAAGCGAGAAATCCCCCCAAAAAGGGGATAAAATCCCCAAAAAGGGGAGAAACGCCCCCAAAAAGGTGAAAAATTCCCCCAAAAAGGGGAAAATGCCCCCAAAAAGGGGAGAACACCCCCAAAAAAGCGAGAAATTCCCCAAAAAGGGGAGAAAAACGCCCCCAAAAAGGGGAGAAAAACGCCCCCAAAAAGGGCAGAAATCCCCCAAAAAGGGCAGAAATCCCCCCAAAAAGAGAACGCCCCCAAAAAGGGCAGAAATGCCCCCAAAAAGAGAAATCCCCCCAAAAAGGGCAGAAATCCCCCCAAAAAGGGCAGAAATGCCCCAAAAAGGGCAGAAATGCCCCAAAAAGAGCAGAAATCCCCCCAAAAAGAGAACACCCTCAAAAAGGGCAGAAATGCCCCAAAAAGGGCAGAAATGCCCCAAAAAGGGGAGAAAAATGCCCCAAAAAGGGCAGAAATCCCCCCAAAAAGGGGAGAAAAACGCCCCCAAAAAGGGCAGAAATGCCCCAAAAGGGGCAGAAATCCCCCCAAAAAGGGCAGAAATCCCCCCAAAAAGAGAACAAAAACGCCCCCAAAAAGGGCAGAAATCCCCCCAAAAAGAGAACAAAAACGCCCCCAAAAAGGGCAGAAATGCCCCAAAAAGAGAACAAAAACGCCCCCAAAAAGGGCAGAAATCCCCCCAAAAAGGGCAGAAATGCCCCAAAAAGGGCAGAAATCCCCCCAAAAAGAGAACGCCCCCAAAAAGAGAACAAAAACGCCCCCAAAAAGGGCAGAAATGCCCCAAAAAGGGCAGAAATCCCCACAAAAAAGGGCAGAAATTCCTCAAAAAGGGCAGAAATCCCCCAAAAAGGGCAGAAATCCCCCCAAAAAGAGAACGCCCCCAAAAAGGGCAGAAATGCCCCCAAAAAGGGGAGAAACGCCCCCAAAAAGGGGAGAAACGCCCCTCAAAAAGGGGAGAAATCCCCCCAAAAAGAGAAATCCCCAGAAAGGGCAGAAATGCCCAAAAACGGCAGAAATCCCCCCAAAAACGGCAGAACTGCCCAAAAACGGCAGAAATCCCCAAAACGGCAGAAATGCGCAAAAAGGGCAGAAATGCCCCAAAAAAGAGAACATCCCCAGAAAGGGCAGAAATGCCCAAAAACGGCAGAAATCCCCCTAAAAAGGGCAGAAATGCCCCAAAAAAGGCAGAACTGCCCAAAAAGGGCAGAAATTCCCCAAAAAGGGCAGAAATCCCTCTAAAAAGAGAACGCCCCCAAAAAGGGCAGAAATTCCCCAAAAAGGGCAGAAATCCCCCCAAAAAGGGGAGAAAAACGCCCCCAAAAAGGGCAGAAATTCCCCAAAAAGGGCAGAAATCCCCCCAAAAAGGGGAGAAAAACGCCCCAAAAAGGGCAGAAATCCCCCCAAAAACGGCAGAAATGCCCCAAAAAGGGCAGAAATGCCCAAAAAGGGCAGAAATCCCCAAAACGGCAGAAATGCCCCAAAAGGGCAGAAATCCCCCCAAAAAGAGAACAAAAACGCCCCCTAAAAAGGGCAGAAATCCCCCTAAAAAGGGCAGAAATGCCCCAAAAACGGCAGAAATCCCAAAAACGGCAGAAATCCCCAAAAACGGCAGAACTGCCCAAAAACGGCAGAAATGCCCAAAAGGGCAGAAATGCCCCAAAAACGGCAGAAATGCCCCAAAAAGGGCAGAAATCCCCCCCCAAAAAGAGAACAAAAACACCCCCAAAACCGGCAGAAATGCCCAAAAACGGCAGAAATCCCAAAAACGGCAGAACTGCCCAAAAACGGCAGAAATCCCCAAAAACGGCAGAACTGCCCCAAAACCGGCAGAAATCCCCCAAAAACGGCAGAACTGCCCCAAAACCGGCAGAAATCCCCCAAAAACGGCAGAAATGCCCAAAAAGGGCAGAAATGCCCCCAAAAAGAGAACATCCCCAGAAAGGCCAGAAATGCCCAAAAACGGCAGAAATCCCCCTAAAAACGGCAGAAATCCCCAAAACGGCAGAACTGCCCCAAAAAGGGCAGAACTGCCCCAAAAGGGCAGAACTGCCCCAAAAGTGGCTCCTCCCCCTCCGCAGGTGCTGGAGCTGCTCCGGGGGGGGCCCGGGGGGGGCCCGGCGGGGCCGGAGGCGCGGCCGGGGGGGGGAGGGGCGGGCGGCAGCATCGTCTTCAACGCAACCTCGGAATTCTGCCGGACCCTGGGCGAGATCCCGACCTACGGCCTGGCCGGGAACCGCGAGGAGCACGACGAGCTCCTGGTCAGCGCCACGGGGGGGTCGGGGGGTTGGGGGGGGATTTTGGGGGGGTTTGGGGGGGAATTTGGGGAAATTTGGGGGGGTTTGGGGGAATTTGGGGGGGATTTGGGGGGGATTTGGGGGAGTTTGGGGGGGATTTGGGGAAAGTTTTGGGGAAGTTTGGGGGGGGATTTGGGGGATTTTGGGGGATTTGGGGGGGTTGGGGGGGATTTTGGGGAAATTTGGGGGGGGTTTGGGGGAAATTTGGAGGGGATTTGGGGGGGGTTTGGGGGAAATTTGGGGGGGTTTGGGGGGGTTTGGGGGGGATTTTGGGGGTGTTTGGGGGGATTTGGGGGAGGATTTGGGGGAGTTTGGGGGGGATTTGGGGAGGTTTGGGGGGGATTGGGGTGTTTGGGGGGGATTTTGGGGAAATTTGGGGGGATTTGGGGGAATTTGGAGGGGTTTGGGGGGGGTTGGGGGGATTTTGGGGGGGATTTGGGGGGAGTTTGGGGAAATTTGGGGGGATTTTGGGGGGGTTTGGGGGGGATTGGGGGGATTTTGGGGGTGTTTGGGGGGCTTTGGGGGAAATTTGGGGAGGTTTGGGGGAAATTTGGAGGGGATTTGGGGGGAGTTGGGGGGAGTTTTGGGGGGGATTTGGGGGAAATTTGGGGGAGTTTGGGGGGGATTTGGGGAGGTTTGGGGAGGTTTGGGGGGGATTTGGGGGGGATTTGGGGGATTTTGGGGGGTTTTGGGGGAAATTTGGAGGGGATTTGGGGGGATTTTGGGGAAATTTGGGGGAGTTTGGGGGGGATTTGGGGGGGATTGGGGGGTTTGGGGGAAATTTGGGGGAGTTTGGGGGGGATTTGGTGGGAGTTTGGGGGGATTTTGGGGAAATTTGGGGGGATTGGGGGGGATTTGGGGGGGATTTGGAGGGGTTTGGAGGGGGGTTGGGGGAATTTGGGGGAAATTTGGGGGATTTGGGGGAAATTTGGGGGGGATTTGGGGGATTTGGGGGGGATTGGGGGGGATTTGGGGGATTTTGGGGGGTTTTGGGGGAAATTTGGAGGGGATTTGGGGGGATTTTGGGGAAATTTGGGGGAGTTTGGGGGGGATTTGGGGGGGTTTGGGGGGGATTTGGGGGAAATTTGGAGGGGGTTTGGGGGGGATTTGGGGGGGATTGGGGGGGATTTGGGGAGGATTTGGGGGAGTTTGGGGGGGATTTGGGGAAAGTTTTGGGGAAGTTTGGGGGGGGATTTGGGGGGGATTTGGAGGGGTTTTGGGGGGGTTTTGGGGGAAATTTGGGGGGGTTTGGGGGAATTTGGGGGGATTTTGGGGAAATTTGGGGGATTTTGGGGAAATTTGGGGGGGATTTGGGGGAAATTTGGGGGGATTTTGGGGAAATTTGGAGGGGATTTGGGGGGCTTTGGGGGAAATTTGGGGGGGGTTGGGGAAATTTGGGGGGGATTTGGGGAGGATTTGGGGGGTTTTGGGGGGGATTTGGGGGGTTTGGGGGGATTTGGGGGAACTTTGGGGGGATTTGGGGGGGGTTTGGGGAAATTTGGGGAGGTTTGGGGGGGGTTTGGGGGGATTTGGGGGAAATTTGGGGGATTTTGGGGAAATTTGGAGGGGATTTAGGGGGCTTTGGGGGAAATTTGGGGGGGTTTGGGGAAATTTGGGGGGGTTTGGGGGAAATTTGGGGGGTTTGGGGGAAATTTGGGGGGATTTGGGGAAAATTTGGGGGGTTTGGGGGAAATTTGGGGGGATTTTGGGGGGAGGATTTGGGGGAAATTTGGGGGGATTTGGGGGGAGTTTTGGGGGGGATTTTGGGGAAATTTGGGGGGGATTTTGGGGAAATTTGGGGGGGATTTGGGGGGTTTGGGGGAAATTTGGGGGATTTTGGGGGAGATTTGGGGGGATTTGGGGGGGGTTTGGGGGAAATTTGGGGAGGTTTGGGGGGGATTTAGGGGAAATTTGGGGGGGTTTTGGGGGGGTTTGAGGGAGTTTGGGGGGGATTTGGGGGTGTTTGGGGGAAATTTGGGGGGGGTTGGGGGGGATTTGGGGGGATTTTGGGGAAATTTGGGGGAAATCTGGAGGATTTTGGGGGGGTTTGGGGGGGATTTGGAGGAAATTTGGGGGGGATTTGGAGGGGTTTGGGGGGGGTTGGGGGAATTTGGGGGAAATTTGGGGGATTTGGGGGGATTTGGGGGGGTTTGGGGGAAATTTGGGGGGGTTTGGGGGGATTTGGGGGGTTTGGGGAGGATTTGGGGGGTTTTGGGGAAATTTGGGGAGGTTTGGGGGATTTTAGGGGGGATTCAGGGGATTTAGGGGGGTTTTAGGGGAAAATTCAGGGGGTTTTGGGGGGAATTCGGGGGATTTGGGGGAAGTTCAATATCCGTAATCAATTGATATCCCATCCTGATTGATCAATACCCAATACCGATCAATATCCAATACCGATCAATCCCCAATACTGATCAATATCTAATACCGATCAATACCCGCAGGCCCTGGAGCGTGCTGGCGGCCCAATCAATATCCAATCCCGATCAATACCGATCAATATCCAATACCGATCAATACCGATCAATAGGCCCTGGAGCGCGCTGGCCGCCCGATCAATACCCAATACCGATCAATACCCAATACCGATCAATAGGCCCTGGAGCGCGCTGGCCGCCCGATCAATATCCAATCCCGATCAATATCCAATACTGATCAATATCCAATACTGATCAATCCCGATCAATATCCAATTCCGATCAATATCCAATACTGATCAATACCCAATACCGATCAATAGGCCCTGGAGCGCGCTGGCCGCCCGATCAATATCCAATCCCGATCAATACTGATCAATACCGATCAATAGGCCCTGGAGTGCGCTGGCCGCCCGATCAATATCCAATCCCGATCAATATCCAATACTGATCAATACCCAATCCCGATCAATACCCAATCCCGATCAATATCCAATCCCGATCAATATCCAATCCCGATCAATACCCAATACTGATCAATACCGATCAATAGGCCCTGGAGCGCGCTGGCCACCCGATCAATATCCAATCCCGATCAATATCCAATCCCGATCAATATCCAATCCCGATCAATATCCAATCAATATCCAATCAATATCCAATACCGATCAATAGGCCCTGGAGCGCGCTGGCCGCCTGATCAATATCCAATACTGATCAATATCCAATACCAGTCAATATCCAATACTGATCAATAGGCCCTGGAGCGCGCTGGCCGCCCGATCAATATCCAATACTGATCAATATCCAATCAATATCCAATCAATATCCAATACCGATCAATAGGCCCTGGAGCGCGCTGGCCGCCCGCTGTCAATATCCAATACCGATCAATACTGATCAATATCCGATACTGATCAATAGGCCCTGGAGCGCGCTGGCCGCCCGATCAATATCCAATACCGATCAATACTGATCAATATCCGATACTGATCAATAGGCCCTGGAGCGCGCTGGCCGCCCGCTGTCGCCGCCGGAGCCGCCGGACTCGGAGGGGGAGGAGAACGTGGGGTGGAGCAGCGTGAACCTGGCGGAGGAGCGGCAGCAGCAGGAGGTGCGGGCAGCCCGGAAAGGGGAGCCCGAAATGGGAAAGGGGAGCCCGAAAATGGGGAAAGGGGACCCCGAAAATGGAAAAGGGACCCCGAAAATGGGAAAGGGGAGCCCGAAAATGGGAAAGGGGACCCCGAAAATGGAAAAGGGACCCCAAAAATGGGGAGGGGGACCCAAAAAATGGGGAGGGGGACCCCGAAAATGGGGAGGGGGAGCCCGAAAATGGGGAAGGGACCCCGAAAATGGGGAGGGGGAGCCCGAAAATGGGAAAGGGACCCCGAAAATGGGAAAGGGGACCCCGAAAATGGGGAGGGGGAGCCCGAAAATGGGGAGGGGGAGCCCAAAATGGGGAGGGGACCCCGAAAATGGGGAGGGGGAGCCCGAAAATGGGGAGGGGGAGGAGAAAATGGGGAGGGGGACCCCAAAAATGGAAAAAGGGACCCCGAAAATGGGGAGGGGGAGCCCGAAAATGGGGAAAGGGACCCCGAAAATGGAAAAAGGGACCCCGAAAATGGGGAGGGGGAGCCCGAAATGGGGAGGGGGAGCCCGAAAATGGGGAAAGGGACCCCGAAAATGGAAAAAGGGACCCCGAAAATGGGGAGGGGGAGCCCGAAAATGGGAAAGGGGACCCCGAAAATGGGGAGGGGGAGCCCGAAAATGGGGAAGGGGACCCCGAAAATGGGGAGGGGGAGCCCGAAAATGGGGAGGGGGAGGAGAAAATGGGGAGGGGGACCCCGAAAATGGGAAAGGGGAGCCCGAAAATGGGAAAAGGGACCCCGAAAATGGGAAAGGGGAGCCCGAAAATGGGGAGGGGGACCCCAAAAATGGGGAGGGGGAGCCCGAAAATGGGAAAAGGGACCCCGAAAATGGGAAAGGGGAGCCCGAAAATGGAAAAAGGGACCCCGAAAATGGGAAAGGGGAGCCCGAAAATGGGGAAAGGGACCCCGAAAATGGGAAAGGGGAGCCCGAAAATGGGAAAAGGGACCCCGAAAATGGGGAGGGGGAGCCCGAAAATGGGGAGGGGGAGCCCGAAAATGGGGAGGGGGAGCCCGAAAATGGGAAAGGGGACCCCGAAAATGGGGAAAGGGGACCCCAAAAATGGAAAAAGGGACCCCGAAAATGGGGAAAGGGACCCCGAAAATGGGGAGGGGGGAGGAGAAAATGGGAAAAGGGACCCCGAAAATGGGACCCCGAAATGGGGACCCCGAAAATGGGAAAGGGGACCCCGAAAATGGGACCCCGAAAATGGGAAAGGGGACCCCGAAAATGGGGAAAGGGACCCCGAAAATGGGGAGGGGGAGCCCGAAAATGGAAAAAGGGACCCCGAAGATGGAAAAAGGGACCCCGAAAATGGGAAAGGGGACCCCGAAAATGGGAAAGGGGAGCCCGAAAATGGGGAGAGGGAGCCCGAAAATGGGGAAAGGGACCCCGAAAATGGGGAAAGGGACCCCGAAAATGGGAAAGGGGAGCCCGAAAATGGGGAAAGGGACCCCGAAGATGGGAAAAGGGACCCCAAAATGGGGACCCCGAAATGGGGAGGGGGAGCCTGAAAATGGGGAGGGGGAGGAGAAAATGGGGAGGGGGACCCCAAAAATGGAAAAAAGGACCCTGAAAATGGGGAGGGGGAGCCCAAAATGGGGAGGGGACCTCGAAAATGGGGAGGGGACCCCGAAGATGGAAAAAGGGACCCCGAAAATGGGGAGGGGGAGCCCAAAAATGGGGAGGGGGAGCCCGAAAATGGAAAAAGGGACCCCGAAAATGGGGAGGGGGAGCCCGAAAATGGGGAGGGGGAGCCCGAAAATGGAAAAAGGGACCCCGAAGATGGAAAAAGGGACCCCGAAAATGGGGAGGGGGAGCCCGAAATGGGGAGGGGGAGCCCGAAAATGGGGAAAGGGACCCCGAAAATGGAAAAAGGGACCCCGAAAATGGGAAAAGGGACCCCGAAATGGGGAGGGGGACCCCGAAAATGGGGAGGGGACCCCGAAAATGGGGAGGGGGAGCCCGAAATGGAAAAAGGGACCCCGAAAATGGGGAGGGGGAGCCCGAAAATGGGAAAGGGGAGCCCGAAAATGGGGAGGGGGAGCCCAAAATGGGGAAAGGGGGAGGAGAAAATGGGAAAAGGGACCCTGAAAATGGGACCCCGAAATGGGGACCCCAAAAATGGAAAAAGGGACCCCGAAAATGGGAAAAGGGACCCCAAAATGGGGACCCCGAAATGGGGAGGGGGAGCCCGAAAATGGGGAGGGGGAGGAGAAAATGGGGAGGGGGACCCCAAAAATGGGGAAAGGGACCCCAAAAATGGGGAGGGGGAGCCCAAAATGGGGAGGGGACCCCGAAAATGGGGAGGGGACCCCGAAAATGGGGAGGGGGACCTGAAAATGGGGAAAGGGGACCCCAAAATGGAAAAAGGAACCCCGAAAATGGAAAAAGGGACCCCGAAAATGGAAAAAGGGACCCCGAAATGGGGAAAGGGACCCCGAAAATGGGGAGGGGGGAGGAGAAAATGGGAAAAGGGACCCCGAAAATGGGACCCCGAAATGGGGACCCCGAAAATGGGGAAAGGGACCCCGAAAATGGGGAGGGGGACCCCGAAAATGGGAAAGGGACCCCGAAAATGGGGAGGGGGACCCCGAAAATGGGGAGGGGACCCCGAAAATTGAAAAAGGGACCCTGAAAATGGGAGAAGGGACCCCGAAAATGGGACCCCGAAATGGGGACCCCGAAAATGGAAAAAGGGACCCTGAAATGGGGAAAGGGACCCCGAAAATGGGGAGGGGGAGCCCGAAAATGGGGAGGGGACCCCGAAAATGGAAAAAGGGACCCCGAAAATGGGAAAAGGGACCCCAAAATGGGGACCCCGAAATGGGGAGGGGGAGCCCGAAAATGGGGAGGGGGAGGAGAAAATGGGGAGGGGGACCCCAAAAATGGTGAAGGGGACCCCAAAAATGGGGAGGGGGAGCCCAAAATGGGGAGGGGGACCCGAAATGGGGACCCCGAAAATGGGGAGGGGACCCCGAAAATGGGGAGGGGGACCCGAAATGGGGAAAGGGGAGGAGAAAATGGGAAAAGGGACCCCGAAAATGGGACCCCGAAATGGGGAAAGGGGACCCCGAAAATGGGGAGGGGACCCCGAAAATGGGAAAGGGGACCCCTGATTTTGGGGTACCCCCCGATTTTGGGGTTCCCAATTTTGGGGTTCTCCGATTTTGGGGTGCCCGATTTTGGGGTGCCCGATTTGGGGTTCCCCGATTTTGGGGTTCCCCAATTTTGGGGTTCCCGATTTTGGGGTTCCCGATTTTGGGGTGCCCCCTGATTTCAGGATTCCCCGATTTTGGGGTTCCCCGATTTTGGGGTTCCCAATTTTGGGTTTCCCGATTTCGGGGTGTCCCCCCGATTTTGGGGTTCCCAATTTCGGGGTGTCCCCCCGATTTTGGGGTTCCCAATTTTGGGTTTCCCGATTTCGGGTTTCCTCAATTTCGGGGTTCCCGATTTCGGGGTGCCCCCCGATTTTGGGGTGCCCGATTTTGGGTTTCTCCGATTTTGGGGTGCCTGATTTTGGGGTTCCCCGATTTTGGGGTTCCCAATTTTGGGTTTCCCGATTTCGGGTTTCCCCAATTTCGGGGTTCCCGATTTCGGGGTGCTCCCCGATTTTGGGGTGCCCAATTTTGGGTTTCTCCGATTTTGGGGTGCCTGATTTTGGGGTTCCCCAATTTTGGGTTTCCCCGATTTCGGAGTTCCCTGATTTTGGGATTCCCCAATTTTGGGTTTCTCCATTTGGGTTTCCCCGATTTCGGGGTTCCCCGATTTCGGGGTTCCCCAATTTTGGGTTTCCTCGATTTTGGGGTCCCCAATTTTGGGGTGCCCGATTTTGGGGTCCCCAATTTTGGGTTTCCCCGATTTTGGGGTGCCCGATTTTGGGGTCCCCAATTTTGGGTTTCCCCATTTGGGTTTCCCCGATTTTGGGGTTCCCCGATTTTGGGGTTCCCAATTTTGGGTTTCTCCATTTGGGTTTCCCCGATTTCGGGGTTCCCCGATTTTGGGGTTCCCAATTTTGGGTTTCCCCATTTGGGTTTCCCCGATTTTGGGGTGCCCGATTTTGGGGTGCCCGATTTGGGGTTCCCCGATTTTGGGGTCCCCAATTTTGGGGTTCCCCGATTTTGGGGTCCCCAATTTTGGGGTGCCCGATTTTGGGGTGCCCGATTTTGGGTTTTCCCGATTTTGGGGTGCCCGATTTTGGGGTCCCTAATTTTGGGTTTCCCCAATTTTGGGGTTCCCCGATTTTGGGGTTCCCAATTTTGGGTTTCCCCATTTGGGTTTCCCCGATTTTGGGGTGCCCCGATTTTGGGGTGCCCGATTTTGGGGTCCCCAATTTTGGGTTTCTCTGATTTTGAGGTTCCCGATTTTGGGGTTCCCCAATTTTGGGTTTCCCCATTTGGGTTTCCCCGATTTTGGGGTGCCCGATTTTGGGGTGCCCCCTGAGCCCCCCTTTTCCCGCCCCAGTTCTCGGCCTCGTCCACCACGATCCTGGACGAGGAGCCCATCGTGAACCGGGGCCTGGCGGCCGCGCTGCTGCTCTGCCAGAACAAGGGTGGGCAGGGGGCTTCGGGGGGGCTGGGGTCCTTTTGGGGGGGCTTCGGGGTCCTTTTGGGGGGGCTTCGGGGGGGCTGGGGTCCTTTTGGGGGGCTTTGGGATGTTTTGGGGGGGCTTCGGGGGGGTTGGGGTCTTTTGGGGGGGGGTTGGGGTCCTTTTTGGGGGGGCTTGGGGTCCTTTTGGGGGGGCTTGGGGGGGCTTTGGGGTCCTTTTTGGGGGGTTTGGGGTCCTTTTGGGGGGGCTTGGGGGGGCTTTGGGGTCCTTTTTGGGGGCTTGGGGGGTTTGGGGTCCTTTTTGGGGGGTTTGGGGTCCTTTTGGGGGGGCTTGGGGGGGTTTGGGGTCCTTTTGGGGGGGCTTCGAGGTCCTTTTTGGGGGGTTTGGGGTCCTTTTGGGGGGGTTTGGGGTCTGTTTGGGGGGTTTGGGGTCCTTTTTGGGGGCTTTGGGGTCCTTTTGGGGGGGGTTGGGGGGGCTTTAGGGTCCTTTTTGGGGGCTAGGGGGGCCTTTGGGGTCCCTTTTTGGGGGGTTTGGGGTCCTTTTGGGGGGGCTTGGGGGGGCTTTGAGGTCCTTTTGGGGGGGATTCAAGGTCCTTTTGGGGGGGGTTGAGGTCCTTTTTGGGGGGGGTTGGGGTCCTTTTGGGGGGGTTTGAGGTCCTTTTTGGGGGGCTTGGGGTCTGTTTGGGGGGTTTGGGGTCCTTTTGGGGGCTTGGGGGGCCTTTGGGGTCCCTTTTTGGGGGCATTTGTGGTCCTTTTGGGTGGCTTGGGGGGGGCTTCGAGGTCCTTTTGGGGGGGGTTTGGGGTCACTTTTGGGGGGTTTGGGGTCCTTTTGGGTGGCTTTGGGGGGGCTTCAAGGTCCTTTTGGGGGGGGTTTGGGGTCCTTTTTGGGGGGTTTGGGGTCCTTTTGGGGGGGGTTGGGGTCCTTTTTGGGGGGTTTGGGGTCCTTTTTGGGGGCTTTGGGGTCCTTTTGGGGGGGGTTGGGGGGGCTTTAGGGTCCTTTTTGGGGGCTTGGGGGGGCCTTTGGGGTCCCTTTTTGGGGGTTTGGGGTCCTTTTGGGGGGGTTTGGGGGGGCTTCGAGGTCCTTTTTGGGGGGTTTGGGGTCACTTTTGGGGGGTTTGGGGTCCTTTTGGGTGGCTTTGGGGGGGCTTCGAGGTCCTTTTGGGGGGGTTTGAGGTCCTTTTTGGGGGGGTTTGGGGTCCTTTTGGGGGGGTTTGGGGTCTGTTTGGGGGGTTTGGGGTCCTTTTGGGGGGACTTGGGGGGTCTTTGGGGTCCCTTTTGGGGGCTTGGGGGGCCTTTGGGGTCACTTTTGGGGGCATTTTTGGTCCTTTTGGGTGGCTTTGGGGGGGCTTCGAGGTCCTTTTGGGGGGGGTTTGGGGTCCTTTTTGGGGGCTTTGGGGTCCTTTTGGGGGGGCTTGGGGGGGCTTTGGGGTCCTTTTTGGGGGCTTGGGGGGTTTGGGGTCCTTTTGGAGGGGCTTCGAGGTCCTTTTTGGGGGCTTTGGGGTCCTTTTGGGGGGGGTTGGGGGGGCTTTAGGGTCCTTTTTGGGGGCTAGGGGGGCCTTTGGGGTC
The DNA here is from genome assembly GCF_965178545.1 of Coloeus monedula. Lineage (NCBI taxonomy): Eukaryota > Metazoa > Chordata > Aves > Passeriformes > Corvidae > Coloeus > Coloeus monedula. The sequence continues at coordinate 1,265,184 of NC_138819.1, forward strand.
CCTTTTTGGGGGGTTTGGGGTCCTTCTGGGGGGGCTTGGGGGGGCTTTGAGGTCCTTTTGGGGGGGCTTCGAGGTCCTTTTTGGGGGCTTCGGGGTCCTTTTGGGGGGGCTTTGGGGTCCTTTTGGGGGGGCTTCGGGGGGGCTGGGGTCCTTTTGGGGGGCTTTGGGATGTTTTGGGGGGGCTTCGGGGGGGTTGGGGTCTTTTGGGGGGGGTTTGGGGTCCTTTTTGGGGGGTTTGGGGTCCTTTTGGGGGGGCTTGGGGGGGCTTTGGGGTCCTTTTTGGGGGGTTTGGGGTCCTTTTGGGGGGGTTTGGGGGGGCTTCAAGGTCCTTTTGGGGGGGTTTGAGGTCCTTTTTGGGGGGGTTGGGGTCTGTTTGGGGGGTTTGGGGTCCCTTTTTGGGGGTTTGGGGTCCTTTTGGGGGGGTTTGGGGGGGTTTCGAGGTCCTTTTTGGGGGGTTTGGGGTCACTTTTGGGGGGTTTGGGGTCCTTTTGGGTGGCTTTGGGGGGGCTTCGAGGTCCTTTTGGGGGGGTTTGAGGTCCTTTTTGGGGGGGTTTGAGGTCCTTTTTGGGGGGTTTGGGGTCCTTTTGGGGGGACTTGGGGGGTCTTTGGGGTCCCTTTTGGGGGCTTGGGGGGCCTTTGGGGTCCCTTTTTGGGGGCATTTGTGGTCCTTTTGGGGGGGTTTGGGGGGGCTTCGAGGTCCTTTTGGGGGGGGTTTGGGGTCCTTTTTGGGGGCTTTGGGGTCCTTTTGGGGGGGCTTGGGGGGCTTTGGGGTCCTTTTTGGGGGCTTGGGGGGTTTGGGGTCCTTTTTGGGGGGTTTGGGGTCCTTTTGGAGGGGCTTCGAGGTCCTTTTTGGGGGCTTTGGGGTCCTTTTGGGGGGGTTTGGGGTCTGTTTGGGGGGTTTGGGGTCCTTTTTGAGGGCTTTGGGGTCCTTTTTGGGGGGGGTTGGGGGGGCTTTAGGGTCCTTTTTGGGGGCTAGGGGGGCCTTTGAGGTCCCTTTTTGGGGGGGGTTGGGGTCCTTTTGGGTGGCTTTGGGGGGGCTTCAAGGTCCTTTTGGGGGGGTTTGAGGTCCTTTTTGGGGGGGGTTGGGGTCCTTTTTGGGGGGTTTGGGGTCCTTTTGGGGGGGCTTGGGGGGTCTTTGGGGTCCCTTTTGGGTGGCTTGGGGGGGCCTTTGGGGTCCCTTTTTGGGGGTTTGGGGTCCTTTTGGGTGGCTTTGGGGGGGCTTCGAGGTCCTTTTTGGGGGGGGTTGGGGTCCTTTTGGGGGGGCTTTGAGGTCCTTTTGGGGGGGTTTGGGGGGGCTTCGAGGTCCTTTTGGGGGGGTTTGGGGTCACTTTTGGGGGGTTTGGGGTCCTTTTGGGTGGCTTTGGGGGGGCTTCGAGGTCCTTTTGGGGGGGGTTTGGGGTCCTTTTTGGGGGGTTTGGGGTCCTTTTGGGGGGGCTTGGGGGGGCTTTGGGGTCCTTTTTGGGGGCTTGGGGGGTTTGGGGTCCTTTTTGGGGGGTTTGGGGTCCTTTTGGAGGGGCTTCGAGGTCCTTTTTGGGGGGTTTGGGGTCCTTTTGGGGGGCTTTGGGGTCTGTTTGGGGGGTTTGGGGTCCTTTTTGGGGGCTTTGGGGTCCTTTTGGGGGGGGTTGGGGGGGCTTTAGGGTCCTTTTTGGGGGCTTGGGGAGGCCTTTGGGGTCCCTTTTTGGGGGTTTGGGGTCCTTTTGGGGGGGTTTGGGGGGGCTTCGAGGTCCTTTTTGGGGGGTTTGGGGTCACTTTTGGGGGGTTTGTGGTCACTTTTGGGGGGTTTGTGGTCTTTTTGGGTGGCTTTGGGGGGGCTTCGAGGTCCTTTTGGGGGGGGTTTGGGGTCCTTTTTGGGGGGTTTGGGGTCCTTTTGGGGGGGCTTGGGGGGGCTTTGGGGTCCTTTTTGGGGGCTTGGGGGGTTTGGGGTCCTTTTTGGGGGGTTTGGGGTCCTTTTGGGGGGGCTTCGAGGTCCTTTTGGGGGGGTTTGGGTTCTGTTTGGGGGGTTTGGGGTCCTTTTGGGGGGGTTTGGGTTCTGTTTGGGGGGTTTGGGGTCCTTTTGGGGGGGGTTTGAGGTCCTTTTTGGGGGCTTTGGGGTCCTTTTGGGGGGGGTTGGGGGGGCCTTTGAGGTCCCTTTTTGGGGGTTGGGGTCCTTTTGGGGGGGTTTGGGGGGGCTTCAAGGTCCTTTTGGGGGGGTTTGGGGTCACTTTTGGGGGGTTTGGGGTCCTTTTGGGTGGCTTTGGGGGGGCTTCGAGGTCCTTTTGGGGGGGTTTGGGGTCCTTTTTGGGGGGGTTTTGGGGTCCTTTTGGGGGGGCTTGGGGGGCCTTTGGGGTCCCTTTTTGGGGGTTTGGGGTCCTTTTGGGTGGCTTTGGGGGGCTTCGAGGTCCTTTTTGGGGGGTTTGGGGTCCTTTTTGGGGGCTTGGGGGGCCTTTGGGGTCCCTTTTTGGGGGTTGGGGTCCTTTTGGGGGGGTTTGGGGGGGCTTCAAGGTCCTTTTGGGGGGGTTTGGGGTCACTTTTGGGGGGTTTGGGGTCCTTTTGGGTGGCTTTGGGGGGCTTCGAGGTCCTTTTGGGGGGGGTTTGGGGTCCTTTTGGGGGGGCTTGGAGGGTCTTTGGGGTCCTTTTTGGTGGCTTGGGGGGGTTTTGGGGTCCCTTTTTGGGGGTTTGGGGTCCGTTTGGGGGGGTTTTGGGGTCCTTTTGGGGGGGCTTGGGGGGGCCTTTGGGGTCCCTTTTTGGGGGGTTTGGGGTCGTTTTGGGGGGGTTTGGGGGGGCTTCGAGGTCCTTTTGGGGGGGGGTTGGGGTCCGTTTGGGGATTTTGGGGTCCATTTGGGGGGTTTTGGGGGTTTGGGGGGTCTCACGTCCCCCCCGGTGTCCCCAGGGCTGTTGGAGACCACGGTGCAGAAAGTGGCGCGGGTGAAAGCCCCCAACAAATCGCTGCCCTCGGCCGTGTACTGCATCGAGGACAAGATGTGAGTGCCACCCGTGCCACCCCTGTGCCACCTGAGTGCCCCCAATGCCACCTGTGCCACCCCTGTGTGCCCTGTGCCACCTGAGTGTCCCCAATGCCACCTGTGCCACCCCTGTGCCACCCCTGTGCCACCTGAGTGCCCCCAATGTCACCTGTGTCACCCCTGTGCCACCCCTGTGTGCCCTGTGCCACCCCCTGTGCCACCTGAGTGCCCCCAATGTCACCTGTGCCACCCCTGTGCCACCCCTGTGCCACCTGAGTGTCCCCAATGCCACCTGTGCCACCCCTGTGCCACTCCTGTGCCACCCCTGCGCCACCTGAGTGTCCCCAATGTCACCTGCATCCCTTGTGTCATTCCCAGTCCCCCCAGTGTCCCCCCAGTCCCCCTGCTGTCCCCAGTGCCCCCAGTGCCCCCCAGTGCCCCCATTCCCCCAGTATCCCCAGTGTCCCCGCTGTCCCCACTCCCCCCAGTATTCCCCCAGTGTCCCCCCAGTCCCCCCACTCCCCCACTCCCCCCAATGCCCCCCAGTATCCCCAGTCCCCCCAGTGTCCCCCCAGTGTCCCCAGTGCCCCCCGTGTCCCCCCAGTCCCCCCAGTGTCTCCCCAGTGTTCCCAGTGCCCCCAATGCCCCCCATTCCCCCCAGTTCCCCCAGTGTCCCCCCAGTCCCCCCAGTCCCCCCAGTCCCCCCAGTGTCCCTGCTGTCCCCAGTGCCCCCAGTCCCCCATTCCTCCAGTCCCCCAATGCCCCCCAGTGTCCCCCCAGTATCCCCAGTCCCCCCAGTATCCCCCCATTCCCCCCACTCCCCCACTCCCCCCAATGCCCCCCAGTCCCCCCAATGTCCCCCCAGTGTCCCCCCACTCCCCCCAGTGTCCCCAGTGCCCCCCGTGTCCCCCCACTCCCCCCAGTGTCCCCAGTGTCCCCAATGCCCCCCATTCCCCCCAGTGTCCCCCCAGTTCCCCCAATGTCCCCCCAGTCCCCCCAGTCCCCCCAGTGTCCCTGCTGTCCCCAGTGCCCCCATTCCCCCCACTCCCCCACTCCCCCCAATGCCCCCCAGTCCCCCCAATGTCCCCCCAGTGTCCCCCCACTCCCCCCAGTGTCCCCAGTGCCCCCCGTGTCCCCCCACTCCCCCCAGTCCCCCCAGTGTCTCCCCAGTGCCCCCAATGCCCCCCATTCCCCCCAGTGTCCCCCCATTCCCCCCAGTGTCCCCCCAGTTCCCCCAATGTCCCCCCAGTCCCCCCAGTCCCCCCAGTGTCCCTGCTGTCCCCAGTGCCCCCATTCCCCCTACTCCCCCATACCCCCAATGCCCCCCAGTGTCCCCCCAGTGCCCCCCAATGCCCCCCAGTGCCCCCCAGTCCCCCCAGTATCCCCAGTCCCCCCAGTATCCCCCCATTCCCCCCACTCCCCCACTCCCCCCAATGCCCCCCAGTCCCCCCAATGTCCCCCCAGTGTCCCCCCACTCCCCCCACTCCCCCATTTCCCCAATGCCCCCCAGTGTCCCCCCAGTATCCCCAGTCCCCCCAGTGTCCCCCCAGTGCTCCCAGTTCCCCCAGTACGGCGCTGTGGGCAGGGCCATCGATGACAAGTACAGCCGGCGGGAGGAGTACCGGGGCTTCACGCAGGACTTCAAGGAGAAGGACGGCTACCGGCCGGACGTCAAGATCGAGTACGTGGACGAGACCGGCCGCAAGCTCACCCCCAAAGAGGTGCCAAAGTGTCCCCAAAGTGTCCCCAAAGTGTCCCCAAACCCCCCTGGTGTCCCCAAAGTGTCCCCAAAGTATCCCCAAAGAGGTGCAAAAGTGTCCCCAAAGTGTCCCCAAACCCCCCTCCGTGTCCCCACCCCACCGGTGTCCCCAAAGTATCCCCAAAGTGTCCCCAAAGAGGTGCCAAAGTGTCCCCAAAGTGTCCCCAAAGTGTCCCCAAACCCCCCTGGTGTCCCCAAAGTGTCCCCAAAGAGGTGCCAAAGTGTCCCCAAAGTGTCCCCAAAGTGTCCCCAAAGTGTCCCCAAACCCCCCTGGTGTCCCCAAAGTGTCCCTAAAGTGTCCCCAAACCCCCCTGGTGTCCCCAAAGTGTCCCCAAAGTGTCCCCAAAGAGGTGCCAAAGTGTCTCCAAAGTGTCCCCAAAGTGTCCCCAAAGTGTCCCCAAACCCCCCTGGTGTCCCCAAAGTGTCCCCAAACCCCCCTCCGTGTCCCCACCCCGCCGGTGTCCCCAAAGTATCCCCAAAGTGTCCCCAAAGAGGTGCCAAAGTGTCCCCAAAGTGTCCCCAAACCCCACCAGTGTCCCCAAAACGTCCCCACCCCCCCGGTGTCCCCAACCCCCAAAGTGTCCTCAAACCCCCCGTGGTATCCCCAAAGTGTCCCCAGACCCCCCCCCCAGTATCCCCAGTATCCCCAGTGTCCCCCCTGATGTCCCCAATGTCCCCCCCCCCGTCCCCCAGGCGTTCCGGCAGCTCTCCCACCGTTCCCACAGGAAGGGCTCGGGGTGACCCCGATGTCCCCGATGGCCCCATGGTGTCCCCAATGTCCCCCCCGGTGTCCCCCAGGTGTTCCGGCAGCTCTCCCACCGTTCCCATGGGAAGGGCTTGGGGTGACCCCGATGTCCCCGTGGTGTCCCCAGTGTCCCCCTGGTGTCCCCAATGTCCCCTCGATGCCCCTGATGTCCCCCTGATGTCCCCAATGTCCCCCCGGTGTCCCCAATGTCCCCCCGGTGTCCCCAACGTCCCCCCGGTGTCCCCCAGGCGTTCCGGCAGCTCTCCCACCGTTCCCACGGGAAGGGCTCGGGCTGTCCCCGATATCCCCCCGATGTCCCCCCGGTGTCCCCAATGTCCCCCTGGTGTCCCCAACGTCCCCCCGGTGTCCCCGATGTCCCCCCGATGTCCCCATGGTGTCCCCGATGTCCCCTCGATGTCCCTGATGTCCCCCTGATGTCCCCAATGTCGTCCCCGGTGTCCCCCCGGTGTCCCCAATGTCCCCCCGATGTCCCCCTGGTGTCCCCAATGTCCCCCCGATGTCCCCCTGGTGTCCCCAATGTCCCCCCGTGTCCCCCCGGTGTCCCGCAGGCGTTCCGGCAGCTCTCCCACCGTTCCCACGGGAAGGGCTCGGGGTGACCCCGATGTCCCCCTGATGTCCCTGTGGTGTCCCCGGTGTCCCCCCGGTGTCCCCAATGTCCCCTCGATGTCCCTGATGTCCCCCCGGTGTCCCCGATGTCCCCAATGTCCCCCCGGTGTCCCCCTGGTGTCCCCAATGTCCCCTCGATGTCCCCCTGGTGTCCCCAATGTCCCCCCGATGTCCCCCTGGTGTCCCCAATGTCCCCCCGGTGTCCCTGTGGTGTCCCTGGTGTCCCCCTGATGTCCCCAATGTCCCCCCGGTGTCCCCCTGGTGTCCCCAATGTCCCCTCGATGTCCCCCTGGTGTCCCCAATGTCCCCCCGATGTCCCCCTGGTGTCCCCAATGTCCCCCCGGTGTCCCTGTGGTGTCCCTGGTGTCCCCCTGATGTCCCCAATGTCCCCCCGGTGTCCCCCTGGTGTCCCCAATGTCCCCTCGATGTCCCCCTGGTGTCCCCAATGTCCCCTCGATGTCCCTGATGTCCCCAATGTCCCCCCGTGTCCCCCCGGTGTCCCCGATGTCCCCAATGTCCCCCCCGGTGTCCCCAACGTCCCCCCGGTGTCCCGCAGGCGTTCCGGCAGCTCTCCCACCGCTTCCACGGGAAGGGCTCGGGCTGTCCCCGATATCCCCCCGATGTCCCCATGGTGTCCCCGATGTCCCCCCGGTGTCCCCGTGGTGTCCCCGGTGTCTCCCCGGTGTCCCCAATGTCCCCTCGATGTCCCCGGTGTCCCCCCAGTGTCCCCGATGTCCCCCCGGTGTCCCCGGTGTCCCCAATGTCCCCCCCGGTGTCCCGCAGGCGTTCCGGCAGCTCTCCCACCGCTTCCACGGGAAGGGCTCGGGGAAGATGAAGACGGAGCGGAGGATGAAGAAATTGGATGAGGAGGCGGTGAGGGGGGGCTGGGGGGGTCCGGGGGCTTTTTGGGGACCCCCCGTGCTCCCACTGGGGACCCCCAGCCCAGTTTTGGGGTCCCTCGTGCTCCCGCTGGGGCTTCAGATCCCAATTTTGGGGGTCCTGGGTTATTTTTGAGGTCGTTTTGCCCAAATTTTAGGCTCCTCCAGCCTCGATTTTGGGGTTCCCCGGAGTCTTTTGGGGTCCCCCCCAAGCCCCATTTTGGGGTTTCCTCCCCGGTTTTGGGGTGCAGCTCCGGTGACACCCCAGGAATGGGACAGGGAGGTCCCAATGGGGGGGAATTCCCTCAGGATTTTGGGTTCTTTGGAGTTTTTTCTCCAGGATTTTTGGGGTGTTCCCAGGGGTTTTTGGGGTGTCCCTGATTTTGGGGTCCCCCCATGTTTTTGGGGCGCAGCTGCTGAAGAAGAGGAACCCCAGTGACACCCCCGGGACCCTGGAAATGGGATTGGGGGGGGTCCCAATGGGGGATTCCTTTGGGAATTTTGGGGGGATTTTTGGGGGGGATTCCCAGGGGTTTTTGGGGTGTCCTTGATTTTGGGGTCCCCCCCCGTTTTTGGGGCGCAGCTGCTGAAGAAGAGGAACCCCAGTGCCACCCCTGGGACCCTGGAAATGGGATTGGGGGGGGAATGGGGGGAAGGATTCCTTTGGGATTTTGGGGAATTTTTGGGGAATTTTTGGGGGGGTTCCCAGGTTTTTGGGGTGTCCCTGATTTTGGGGTCCCCCCCCCCCGTTTTTGGGGTGCAGCTGCTGAGGAAAAGGAACCCCGGTGCCACCCCTGGGACCCTGGAAATGGGATTGGGGGGGGAATGGGGGGAAGGATTCCTTTGGGAATTTTGGGGGGATTTTTGGGGGGGGTTCCCAGGGGTTTTTGGGGTGTCCCTGATTTTGGGGTCCCCCCCCGTTTTTGGGGCGCAGCTGCTGAAGAAGATGAGCTCCAGTGACACCCCCCTGGGCACGGTGGCGCTGCTGCAGGAGAAGCAGCGGGCACAGAAGACGCCGTACATCGTCCTGAGCGGCTCCGGCAAGAGCATGAACGCGTGAGGGACTGGGAGCACTGGGACAGACTGGGAGGGGGGCTGGGAGGGACTGGGAGGGACTGGGAGGGGGGCTGGGAGGGACTGGGAGCACTGGGAGGGACTGGGACGGACTGGGAGCACTGGAACCCACTGGGACGGACTGGGAGCACTGGGAGGGACAGGGAGGGGGCTGAGAGGGACTGGGAGGGACGGGAAGGGGGCTGGGAGGGACTGGGAGGGACTGGGAGCACTGAAATCCACTGGGACGGACTGGGAGCACTGGGACGGACTGGGAAGGGGGCTGGGAGGGACTGGGAGCACTGGGAGGGAGGCTGGGACAGACTGGGAGCACTGGGAGAGACTGGGAGGACTGGGATGGACTGGGAGCGACTGGGAGCACTGGGACAGACTGGGAGGGACTGGGACGGACTAGGGGGGACTGGGAGCACTGAGACGCACTGGGAGGGATGAGGAGGAGCTGGGAGGGCGGCTGGGGGCACTGGGACAGACTGGGAGGGAGACTGGGAAGGCACTGGGAGACAACTGGAAGCACTGGGAGGGGACTGGGAACACTGGGAGTGGCACTGGGAGCACTGGGACACTGACCCTCTTTTTTCTTTCCAGGAACACCATCACCAAGTGAGGGTGCGGGGACACCCTGGGGACACCCGGGGACACCCGAGGGACACCTTTGGGACCTTTGGGGACACCCAGGGACACCTTTGGGACCTTTGGGGACACCTTTGGGACCCCCCGCCCGCGCCTGGGGACAATAAAAGCCTCTCTGGAGTCTCTTTAGTGTCACCGCGTGTCACTGGGGGGGGGGGGACACACCCAGAGCCTCCCCAGTACCACCAGTGCCCTTTACTGGGGACCGGCCCCCCCGGCGCCGCTGTCCTGGTCCCCATCGTCCTTCGGCTGCGGGGCCGCGGCCCCCGGGGGGGCCCCGGTGTCGTTCACGGTGTCCCCGGTGGGGTCCCCGGTGTCCTTTGTGGGGTCCCCGGTGTTGTTCCCGGTGTTGTTCGTGGTGTCCCCGGTGTCCCCAGTGTCCTTTGCGGTGTCCCCGATGTCCTTGCCGGTGTCCCCAGCGTCCTCTGTGGGGTTCCCTGGGTGTCCCCGGCTGCCGTGCTCCGAGCTCTCCCCAGCGCTGTTCCCGGTGTCCCCGGTGGTGTCCCCGGTGGTGTCCCCGTCACTGTGCCCGGTGTCCTCCTCGCTGTCCCCGGTGTCGCTGTCCCCGTCACTGTCCCCGGTGTCACTGTCCCCGTCACTGTCCCCGGTGTCGCTGTCCCCGTCGGTGTCCCCGGTGTCGCTGTCCCCGTCGCTGTCCCCGGTGTCGCTGTCCCCGTCGCTGTCCCCGGTGTTGTCCCCGTCGCTGTCCCCGGTGTTGTCCCCATCGGTGTCCCCAGGGGTCCCCCCCCGGTTGGTGTTCACAAAGAGCCCCCCAGGGCCGTCACTGCCCCGGGGACAGGGGGGGTCACACCGGGGGGGTCACAGTGTCCCCAGTACGGCCCCAGTATGGCCCCAGTATGGCCCCAGTATGGCCCCAGTGTGTCCCCAATGTCTGCAGTGTGGCCCCAATGTGTCCCCAGTATGGCCCCAGTGTGTCCCCAGTATGGCCCCAGTGTGTCCCCAATGTCCCCAGTATTTCTTCAGTGTGTCCCCAGTATGGCCCCAGTGTCCCCAGTATGGCCCCAGTGTGTCCCCAATGTCCCCAGTGTGTCCCCAGTGTGTCCCCAATGTCTGCAGTGTGGCCCCAATGTGTCCCCAGTATGGCCCCAGTGTGTCCCCAGTATTTCTTCAGTGTGTCCCCAATGTCCCCAGTGTGGCCCCAGTATGGCCCCAATGTAGCCCCAGTATGGCCCCAGTGTGTCCCCAGTGTGTCCCCAATGTCTGCAGTGTGGCCCCAATGTGTCCCCAGTATGGCCCCAGTGTCCCCAGTGTGTCCCCAGTATGGCCTCAGTGTGTCCCCAATATCCCCAGTATGGCCCCAGTGTGGCCCCAGTATGGCCCCAGTGTGTCCCCAGTGTGCTCTCAGAGTGTCCCCAGTATGGCCCCAGTGTGTCCCCAATGTCTGTAGTGTGTCCCCAGTATGGCCCCAGAGTGTCCCCAGTATGGCCCCAGTGTGGCCCCAGTGTGCCCCCAGTATGGCCCCAGAGTGTCCCCAATGTCCCCAGTGTGGCCCCAGTGTGGCCCCAATGTCCCCAATGTGTCCCCAGTATATCCCCAGTGGCCCCAGTGTGTCCCCAGTATGGCCTCAGTGTGTCCCCAATATCCCCAGTATGGCCCCAGTATGGCCGCAGTGTGCCCCCAGTGGCCCCAGTGTGTCCCCAGCATGGCCGCAGTGTGCCCCCAATGTCCCCAGTGTGTCCCCAGTATGGCCTCAGTGTGTCCCCAATGTGGCCCCAGTATGGCCCCAATGTCCCCAGTATTTCTTCAGTGTGTTCCCAGTATGGCCCCAGTGTGTCCCCAATGTCCCCAGTGTGGCCCCAGTGTGTCCCCAATGTCCCCAGTGTGGCCCCAGTGTCCCCAGTGTGTCCCCAGTGTGGCCCCCCCCAATCACCCCAACCCCCCTCATTATCACCCCCAATTAACCCCTCGTTATCACGCCCCAACCCCCCCAATTAACTGCTCGTTATCACCCCCAATTAACCCCGATCACCCCCAACCCCCCATTACACCCTCATTATCCCCCCAATTTATGCCCCTCCCCCCTTTCTGCCCCTCCCCCTTTCTGCCCCTCCCCCACTCTGTGCCCCTCCCCCCTTTCTGCCCCTCCCCCCATTGTGCCCCTCCCCCCTTTCTGCCCCTCCCCCCATTGTGCCCCTCCCCCCTTTCTGCCCCTCCCCCCTTTCTGCCCCTCCCCCACTCTGTGCCCCTCCCCCCTTTCTGCCCCTCCCCCCATTGTGCCCCTCCCCCCTTTCTGCCCCTCCCCCTTTCTGCCCCTCCCCCTTTCTGCCCCTCTCCCTTTTCTGCCCCTCCCCCATTGTGCCCCTCCCCCCATTGTGCCCCTCCCCCTTTCCGCCCCTCCCCCACTCTGTGCCCCCCATTTTGCCCCTCCCCCCCTTTCTGCCCCTCCCCCACTCACCCCTCCCGGGGGTTTTTCCTCTCCAGGGGCGCGAAGGCCTCGGGCCTGGGTGGGGGAGGGGCAGGGTGGGGTCACTGGGAGGGACTGGGAGCACTGGGAGGGGCTGCCCCTCCCCCCAAGGGGGGTCCTACCGCAGCCCTGGGGGGGGGGAGGGGAATTTGGGGGGGGTTGGGGGTATTTTGGGGGGGTTTTGGGGTATTTTGGGGGGGTTGGGGTATTTTTTGGGGTATTTTGGGGGGTTTTTGGGGTATTTTGGGGGGGTTTTGGGGCGGGGGGGTCCTACCAGAGCCTGGGGGGGGGGGGGTGGGGTATTTTTGGGGGTTTTTGGGGTATTTTGGGGGATTTTTGGGGTAGGGGGGTCCTACCAGAGCCTGAGGGGGGGGGGGTTTGGGGTATTTTTGGGGGGTTTGGGGGTATTTTGGGGAGGTTGTTGGGGTATTTTGGAGGGTTTTTGGGGTGGGGGGTCCTACCAGAGCCCCTGGGGGGGTTGGGGTATTTTGGGGGGTTTTTGGGGTATTTTGGGGGGGTTTTGGGGTGGGGGTTCCTACCAGAGCCCCTGGGGGGGGGGATTTGGGGTATTTTTGGGGGGTTTGGGGGTATTTTGGGGAGGTTGTTGGGGTATTTTGGGGAGGTTTTTGGGGTATTTTGGGGGGTTTTTGGGGCAGGGGGTCCTACCAGAGCCCCTGGGGGGTTTTGGAGTATCTTGGGGAGGTTTTTGGGGTTTTTGGGGGGGTTTTTGGGGCAGGGGGGGGTCCTACCAGAGCCCCTGGGGGGGTTGGGGTATTTGGGGGGGTTTTGGGGTATTTTGGGGGGGGTTTTGGGAGGTTTTTGGAGCGGGGGGGGTCCTACCAGAGCCCCTGGCGCTGCAGCGAGCGCACGTGGGGGGGGAGCAGCACCAGCGAGATTTCGGCTTTGACCTTTGACCCCTCCTCGATGGGGTCCACGAGCAGGAAATCACCTGGGGGGGGGGGGGACGACAGAGGGGTCACCGAGGGGTCACCGAGGGGTCACTGAGGGGTCACCGAGGGGTCAGGGGGACACAGGGACAGGTGACAGCACCCAGGGTGGGAAGGGGGTGGCACAGGAACAGTGGGGGAGGGCAGGGGGGCAGTGCCAGGGTGACAATGAGAGGGTGACAACGACAGGGACAGTGACAGGGTGGCAGTGCCAGGGTGACTGACAGGGTGACAGTAGTAGGGTGACGGTGACAGGGTGATGGTAGGGTGACAATGATAGGGCGGTAGTGGTAGGGTGACAGTGACAGGGTGACAGTGACAAGGTGACAATGAGAGAATGACAATGAGAGAGTCACAATAAGAGGGTGACGAGGTCAGGGTGACACTGACAGGGTGACAGTGACAGGGTGACAGTGAGAGGGTGACAGGGTGACAGGGGCAGGGTGACAAGGTCTGGGTGACAGGGTGACAGGGTCCGGGTGACAGTGAGAGGGGGACAGTGAGAGGGTGACAGGGTGACAGTGACAGGGTGACAGGGTGACACTGGCAGGGTGACACTGACAGGGTGACAGCGTCACTCACCTCTCTTGATCCAGATGTGCCGCCGGAAGTGCGGCGGCAGCGACAGGGTGACAATGACAAGGTCAGGGTGACAATGACAGGGACAGGGTGACAGTGACAGGGTGACAGTGACAGGGTGACAGTGACAGGGTGACAGGGGCAGGGTGACAGGGGCAGGGTGACAGGGTGACAGTGACAGGGTCAGGGTGACACTGACAGGGTGACAGCGTCACTCACCTCTCTTGATCCAGATGTGCCGCCGGAAGCGCGGGGGCAGTGACAGGGTGACAGTGACAGGGTGACAGGGTCAGGGTGACAGGGTGACAATGACAGGGACAGGGTGACGGGGTCAGGGTGACGGGGTCACTCACCTCTCTTGATCCAGATGTGCCGCCGGAAGCGCGGGGGCAGTGACAGGGTGACAGTGACAGGGTCAGGGTGACAGGGTGACAGGAGCAGGGTGACAGGGACAGGGTGACAGGGTCAGGGTGACAGGGTGACAGTGACAGGGTGACAGTGACAGGGTGACAGGGACAGGGTCAGGGTGACAGGGTGACAGTGACAGGGTGACAGGGACAGGGTGACAGGGACAGGGTGACAGGGTCCGGGTGACGGGGTCAGGGTGACAGCGTCACTCACCTCTCTTGATCCAGATGTGCCGCCGGAAGCGCGGGGGCAGTGACAGGGTGACAGTGACAGGGTGACAAGGACAGGGTGACAGGGTGACAGTGACAGGGTCCGGGTGACGGGGTCAGGGTGACGGGGTCAGGGTGACGGGGTCACTCACCTCTCTTGATCCAGATGTGCCGCCGGAAGCGCGGGGGCATGCTGGCCAGGAACCGCGTCCCCTCGGCCGTCTCCACCTCGTGCAGGTTGTTCCCCGGGGTCCCCAACACCTGCGGGGTCACGGGGGGGGAGGGGTCGGGGCCTTGTTCCCCCCCCCGGCCCCTTGGAGTCCACTCTGTCCCCCCCCAGTGCCCTCAGTACCCCCCCAGTGCCCCCAATATCCCCAGTGCCCCCCCAGTGTCCCCAATATCCCCAGTGACCCCCCCAGTGTCCCCAGTGCCCTCCCAGTGCCCCCTCAATATCCCCAGTGCCCCCCCAATGTCCCCCCAATGTCCCCATTCCCCCCCAAGTGTTCCCAGTGTCCCCCCCCAGTATCCCCAGTCACCCCAGTATCCCCATTCCTCCCCATTATCCCCAGTGCCCTCCCAGTGCTCCCAGTGCCCTCCCCAGTCCCCCCAGTGCCCCCATTCCCCCCCAGTGCCCCCATTCCTCCCATTCCCCCCCAGTCCCCCCAGTCCCCCCAGTGCCCCCATTGTCCCCAGTGCCCCCATTCCCCCCCAGTGCCCCCATTATCCCCAGTGCCCCCCATTATCCCCAGTGCCCCCCAGTCCCCCCAGTGCCCCCATTATCCCCAGTGCCCCCATTCCCCCCCAGTGCCCCCATTATCCCCAGTGCCCCCATTATCCCCAGTCCCCCCCAGTGCCCCCCATTCCCCCCCAGTGCCCCCATTATCCCCAGTGCCCCCAGTATCCCCAGTGCCCCCCATTCCCCCAGTCCCCCCCATTCCCCCCCAGTGCCCCCATTATCCCCAGTGCCCCCATTCCCCCCCAGTCCCCCCCAGTGCCCCCCATTATCCCCAGTGCCCCCAGTATCCCCAGTGCCCCCCATTCCCCCAGTCCCCCCCATTCCCCCCCAGTGCCCCCATTATCCCCAGTGCCCCCATTCCCCCCCAGTCCCCCCAGTGCCCCCATTATCCCCAGTGCCCCCATTCCCCCCCAGTGCCCCCATTATCCCCAGTGCCCCCCAGTGCCCCCATCCCCCCCGGCCTCACCCTCACCACGCTCTGTCCCTCCGCGGGCTGCACGCGCTCCTCCAGCAGCTGCTGCACCACGTGCTTCCGCTTCGTGGCGCGCGACATCGCGGGGCTGGGGGGGGCACGGGGGGGGGTCAGGGACCGCCGTGGGTGGGGGAGGGGCTGGGGGAACCCCCCGGGACCCCCCCCCCGGCCCCGCCCCTCCCCCTCCCCCCACAGCGCAGCGCGCGCTCACCTGCGGCGGCACTTCCGGGTGCGAGCGGCGGCGGCGGCGGCGGTGACGTCACTTCCGGGCAGGAAGGCCGGGGGGGATAGAAGAGGCCACGCCCATCAAAGGCGGGGCACAATAGGGACACGCCCACAAAGGGGGCGTGGTTTCACCCCGCGCGCTCCGTTGTGGGCGTGGTTTGTTATGGGGACACGCCCACAAAGGGGGCGTGGTTTCACCCCGGCGCGCGCTCTGTGGTGGGCGCGGTTTGTCCTGAGGGGCGGGGTCGCCAAAAATGAATGGCGGGGCCAAGCGGATGGGCGTGGCTATGCAAATGAGCGCGGGATCGCGCGCGGAGAGCGGTGGGCGGGCTCATGCAAATGAGCGCGCGCTGCCATGCAAATGAGCGCTGCTTTGGCGCCGTGCGAATAGACGGGGGTGAGGCGATGGGGAAAGGGGCGGGGCTATGCAAATGAGGGGTTAAACCATGCTAATGAGCAGGGCGTGTCCTGTGGGCTGCGGGTGAATCCACGGCGGCGTGGTGGGCGCGTGCTGTGGTTTGGCCGAATTTAGGGATGTATCCTCTGAGAGAAGGCGGGATCACCGCTCCCCCTCCCAGGTTGGGCGAAAAAAAGTGAATTTTTCCCAAAGAAAAGTGAAGGAGATAAAACTGATTATTTACCGAACACACGGGAAAGGAAATAATGTTGAATGGTAAAATGTTCCGCTGTAAAAACCTGGGAAAGTGTTAAAATCCTCCCTTTGGTCTCCTCGGAGCCGGGGCCAGGCCCTCTGTGCCCGCTGGAAAGTCCTCCCGATGTGCTCTGATGTCACAGCGATCAAGCAGCCCAGTAGAAAAGGGAGAAAATCCGAAATTCCAGAGACGGAAAACATTGAACTCTCGGTGTTTCTGTGGAGAACAAGAAACTGGAAAAACTGGTCAAAAGCTGACTGGAAAGCAGCAAGCCGGGCGCTTCCTCGCTCCCCTGCTGCAGCTGGGGGGGAAAAAATCTGCTATTTTTAGGTAATTTTGAACGAGCTGCAAACGGCTTTGAGAAAGTTCTGCTCAGTTTTTCCTTTTTTCTCTCCGTCTCAGTTTGAAAGCACAGAAAGGCACAAAAATGAATTCTTGAGCCTAGGCAGCGATACGGGATATACAAAGCACCGCGGTGACGTCACTACAACAGCGCTTACGTCGCCACCTCCCACAGCGCCCCAACAGCGCCTACATGACGTCACCACAGCAGCGCTTACGTCGCCACCTCCCACAGCGCCCCAACAGCGCCTACATGACGTCACCACCTCTCCCGTGACGTCACCACCTCCCCGGTACCCCACCAGAGCCGCGCTGGCCCCGCCCCTTTTGCCCCCCGTGACGTCACCACGCACGGCGCGGCTCCGCGCTCTCTGATTGGCCGCGGGGCGCGCGGCGGCGGCGGGGCCAAGATGGCGGCGGAGCGCGCGGAGGCGGCGGCGGGAGCGGGCGGCGGCGCCGGGGGCGGGCCCGGGGAGCCCCCTCAGGGACCCCCGCGCCGGGGAGCGCTCGCCCTACGCGGGCTGGGCCCACCCCGAGCTCCAGGCCACGCTCGCCGGCATCGGAGCCCCCGCGCAGGGTGCGGGGACCGGGGGGGAGGGGAAGGGGGGGGGGGGGGGGGATTCGTGAGGGGAGTGAGGGGGGAGGGGGAGGAGATCTGAGGGGCGGTGGGGGAATTGGGGGGGGTCTGGGGGGCTCCTGAGGGGATTTGGGGGTCTGGGGGGCTCCTGAGGGGATTTGGGGGTCTGGGGGGCACCTGAGGGGATTTGGGGGGGTCTGGGGAGCTCCTGAGGGGATTTGGGGGTCTGGGGAGCTCCTGAGGGGATTTGGGGGTCTGGGGGCTCCTGAGGGGATTTGGGGGGTCTGGGGGGCACCTGAGGGGGGAGGGGGAGGAGATCTGAGGGGCGGTGGGGGAATTGGGGGGACTGGGGGGCTCCTGAGGGGAAAACGGGGGTCTGGGGGACTCCTGAGGAGATTTGGGGGGCACCTGAGGGGGTGGGGAGGGAGAGCTGAGGGGCGGCGGGGGAATTTGGGGGTCTGGGGTCACCTGAGGGGATTTGGGGGGTCTGGGGGGGTTGGGAGGGAGATCTGAGGGGCGGGGGAGGAATTGGGGGGTTTTGGGGGGTTCCTGAGGGGATTTGGGGGGGTCTGGGGGGCACCTGAGGGGGTTGGGAGGGAGATCTGAGGGGCGGCGGCAGAATTGGGGGGGTCTGGAGGATACCTGAGGGGATTTGGGGGGGTCTGGAGGATACCTGAGGGGATTTGGGGGTCAGGGGGGCACCTGAGGGGATTTGGGGGGCACCTGAGGGGGTCAGGAGGGAGACCTGACTGGGGGGGGGGGAATTGGGGCGTTTTAGGGGGCTCCTGAGGGGATTTGGGGGCTCTGGGGGGGTTGGGAGGGAGATCTGAGGGGGGGGGGGAGGAATTGGGGAGTTTTGGGGGGCACCTGAGGGGATTTTGGGGGTCTGGGGGGGCACCTGAGGGGATTTGGGGGGGTCTGGGGTCACCTGAGGGGATTTGGGGGTCAGGGGGTCACCTGAGGGGATTTGGGGGGCACCTGAGGGGTCAGGAGGGAGATCTGAGGGGAGGGGAGGAATTGGGGGGTTTTGGGGGGCACCTGAGGGGATTTTGGGGGTCTGGGGGGCACCTGGGGGGGTTGGGGGGCACCTGGGGGGGTTTTAGGGGTGCTGGAGGAGGTTTTGGGGTCATTTGGGGGGATTTTCGGGAGCCCTGAGGGGGGTCAGGAGTGGCTGGGGGGTTTTGGGGGGGGGGTCCCTGGGGTTATTTGGGGGATGTTGGGGGGTCCCTGGGGGGGATTATTGGGGTCCTGAAGGGTCTCGGGGGGGTTCAGGGGAGGGAGGGGAATTTGGGGGGGGGTCTTTAGGAGGGAAAAGAGGGGGGTTGGGGGCTGTGGGGAAGAATTTGGGGGTCCTTGACCCCCCCCCGTGCCCCCCAGGGACCCGCGAGGAGCTGCTGGAGCGGCTCCAGGCCTACACCCTGCAGGTGAGACCCCCAAATTGGGGGAGCCCCCTCCCCAATTTCCCCCCTCCCCTAAATGTTTGTGTCCCCTTTTGGGGGGGGGGGGGACACGACTCATTTTTGGGGGGGTTTAATGTGATTTTGGGGGGTTTGATGTGATTTTGGGAGGGTTTAATGTGATTTTGGGGGGGTTTAATGTGATTTTGGGGGGGTTGTGTGATTTGGGGGGGTTTTATGTGATTTTGGGGGGGGTTGTGTGATTTTGGGGGGGTTAATGTGATTTTGGGAGGGTTTAATGTGATTTTGGGGGGTTTTATGTGATTTTGTGGGGGTTTAGTGTGATTTTGTGGGGGTTTAGTGTGATTTTGGGGGGTTTAGTGTGATTTTGGGGGTGTTTAATGTGATTCTGGGGGGGTTTAGTGTGACTTTGGGAGGGTTTAATGTGATTTTGGGGGGGGGTTGTGTGATTTGGGGGGGTTAGTGTGATTTTGTGGGGGTTTTGTGTGATTTTTGGGAGGGTTTAATGTGATTTTGGGGGGGTTTAATGTGATTTTGGGGATGTTTAATGTGATTTTGGGGGGGTTTAAT
>NC_138819.1:1283599-1336096 GCF_965178545.1 Coloeus monedula
TAATGTGATTTTGGGAGGGTTTAATGTGATTTTGGGGGGGTTTAATGTGATTTTGGGGATGTTTAATGTGATTTTGGGGGGGGTTTATGTGATTTTGGGGGGGGTTGTGTGATTTTGGGGGGGGTTTAATGTGATTTTGGGGGGGGTTGTGTGATTTTGGGGGGGTTGGTGTGATTTTGGGAGGGTTTTGTGTGATTTTTGGGGGGGTTGTGTGATTTTGGGGGGGTTTTGTGTGATTTTGGGAGGGTTTTGTGTGATTGGGGGGGGTTTAATGTGATTTTGGGGGGGTTTAGTGTGATTTTGGGGGGGTTTTGTGTGATTTTGGGGAGGATTTAATGTGACTTTGGGGGAGTTTAATGTGACTTTGGGGGGATTTAATGTGATTTTGGGAGGGTTTAATGTGATTTTGTGGGGGTTTAATGTGATTTTGGGGGTGTTTAATGTGATTTTGTGTGATTTTGGGGGAGGATTTTATGTGATTTTGGGGGGATTTAATGTGATTTGGGGGGGTTTTATGTGGTTTTGGGGGGGTTAATGTGGTTTTGGGAGGGTTTAATGTGACTTTGGGGGGTTTTATGTGATTTTGTGGGGGTTTTGTGTGATTTTGTGGGGGTTTTGTGTGATTTTGGGGGGGTTTAATGTGATTTTGGGGGGGGGTTTAATGTGATTTTGTGGGGGTTTAATGTGATTTTGGGGAGGTTTTGTGTGATTTTGGGGGTGTTTAATGTGATTTTGGCAGGGTTTAATTCCAATTTGGGGAGGCTGAGGGGGGTCCTGCTGCCCCCCCACTTTTTGGGGGGGGGGGTCCTCATGTCCCAGCCGAGCAGGGGGGGCTCACGGGGACCCCCTCTCCCCCCCAAATTTGTGCCCCCCCCCCAGACCGGGATCGTGCTGAGCCGCCCCACCCTGCGCCCTGAGGAGGGGGACAAGGCCCCGCCCCCCCAGGTGGGATTTTGGGGGGGGTCTTGGGGTGGGGGAGGGGAGTTAAGACCCTCAAGGTTCTTAATTTGGGGAGGGGGCCCAGTGGGAGGGGCCGAGGTTCATCTGAGACCTCTGAATTTTGGGGTGGGGGGGTTAATGAGGGGTTAATGAGGGGTTAATGAGGGGTTAAGACCCCTCCCCCACTCCTCAGTTTGGGGGTGGGAGGGGGGATTAAAACCCCCCCCCCCCCAGCACCCAATTTTGGGGTGGGGGATGTGAAATTTTGGGGTGGGGGATGTGAAATTTTGGGGTGTTTGGGGGGGTTTGGACTATTTTGGGGGGGTTTTGGGGTGGGGGGTCCTTCCAGAGCCGCTGGGGGGGGGGATTTTGGGGTGTTTTGGGGGGATTCTGGTGGGGTTTTGGGGTGGGGGGTCCTTCCAGAGCCGCTGGGGGGGGGGATTTTGGGGTGTTTTGGGGGGTTTTGGGGTGGGGGGTCCTTCCAGAGCCGCTGGGGGGGGGGGATTTTGGGGTGTTTTGGGGGATTTGGGGGGATTCTGGTGGGGTTTTGGGGTGGGGGGTCCTTCCAGAGCCGCTGGGGGGGGGATTTGGGGGTGTTTTGGGGGATTTGGGGGGATTCTGGTGGGGTTTTGGGGTGGGGGGGTCCTTCCAGAGCCGCTGGGGGGGGGGGATTTTGGGGGGATTCTGGTGGGGTTTTGGGGTGGGGGGGTCCTTCCAGAGCCGCTGGGGGGGGGATTTTGGGGGATTCTGGTGGGATTTTGGGGTGGGGGGCTCCTACCCGAGGGATCCGGGATTTGCGACCCCCCCAAACCACCCAATTTTGGGGGCTGGGGGGGGGTTTAAATTGTGGGGAGGGGGGGGTTCACAGGGGGCACCCGCTGACCCCAAGCCCCCTCCCCAGTTGCCCCCAGCGCTGCCCCTGCAGCACCCCCTGGTGCCCCCCCCTCCCCCACCGGGGCTGGGGCTGAATTTTGGGCTGGGGGGGCCCGTGGGGGGGGGGGTCTCGGTGCCCCCCCCGCCCCCCCCCGCGGGGCTGTCGGACGAGGAGCGGCTGACGCTGGCCCAGCAGCAAGCGGCCCTGCTGCTGCAGGAGGAGCGGGCACAGGTCCGGGGGGGCATTTTGGGGGGTGGGGGGCACGGGGGGGGCACGGGGGTGCAGGATTTGGGGGGTTTTGGGGGGTTTTAGGGGTTTTGGGGGGGTTAAAGCGGCCCTGCTGCTGCAGGAGGAGCGGGCACAGGTCCGGGGGAGCATTTTGGGGGGTGGGGGGCACGGGGAGGGCACAGGGTGCTCAGGGGTGCAGGATTTGGGGGTTTCAGGGGTTTTGGGGGGGTTTTGGAGGCGCTGCTGCTGCAGGAGGAGCGGGCACAGGTCCGGGGAGGGCATTTTGGGGGGTGGGGGCACCCTTGTGTGGGGGGGGGGGGCACAGGGGCCTCAGGGGTGCAGGATTTGGAGGGTTTTGGGGGGGTTTCATGGGTTTTGGGGGGGTTTTGGGGGGTTAAAGCGGCCCTGCTGCTGCAGGAGGAGCGGGCACAGGTCCGGGGGGGCATTTTGGGGGGTGGGGGGCACGGGGGGGGCACGGGCACGGGTGGGGGGGGTTTTGGGGGGGTTTATCGGGGGGTTTTGGGGGGCGCTGCTGCTGCAGGAGGAGCGGGCACAGGTCCGGGGGGGGCATTTTGGGGGGTGGGGGGCACGGGTGGGTGGGGTTTGGGGGGTTTTGGGGGGGTTTAATGGGTTTTGGGGAGTTTTGGGGGACGCTGCTGCTGCAGGAGGAGCGGGCACAGGTCTGGGGGGGCATTTTGGGGGGCTGGGGGCACCCTTGGGTGGGTGGGGGGCACAGGGTGCTCAGGGGTGCAGGATTTGGGGGGTTTTGGGAGGGTTTTAGGGGTTTTGGGGGGGTTTTGGGGGCGCTGCTGCTGCAGGAGGAGCGGGCACAGGTCCGGGGGGGCATTTTGGGGGGCTGGGGGCACCCTTGGGTGGGTGGGGGGCACAGGGTGCTCAGGGGTGCAGGATTTGGGGGATTTTGGGGCGGTTTCAGGGATTTGGGGGGGTGTTTTGGGGGGAGTTAAATGGGTCTGGGGGTGTTGGAGGGAATTGGGCCACCCAAAGTAGGGGGGGCACCCACGGGTGGGGGTGACCTGAGGGATGGTTTGGGGAATTTTGGGGCGGTTTTGGGGGGTGTTGAGGCATGGGGGGAGGGGCACCCATGGGTGCTGGGGTGGGGGGATCCTAAATGTGCTCCCCTCCCCTCCCCCCCCCACCCCCCCAGGGCCAGCACCCGTTTGGGGACAAGGCCAAGGAGCAGGAGCTGCTGGAGCAGCAGAAGCGGGTGAGGGGGGGGCACCCCAGGGTGGGGGGCACCCCAGGGTGGGGAGGGGTCGAGTTTAGGACCCCCCCTGACCCCCCCACCCCCCCCCTCCCCCAGGCCGCGGTGCTGCTGGAGCAGGAGCGGCAGCAGGAGATGGCCAAGCTGACCCCCCCCGCCCCCCGCGCCCCCCCCGAGGGGGCTCCCATGGGTGCCAGGACCCCCCTGGCCCCCCGAGGTGAGAGGGGAGGGGTCCTTTGTCCCTTTGTCCCTTTGTCCTTTTGTCCCTTTGTCCTTTCCCCTCCCCCACTCTCTGACGTCATTTCTGTGCCTCCCATCCCCCCCTCAGGCAGCCCCATGGGAGCCCCCCTGCCCATGGGAGCCCCCCGGCCCCGAGGGCCCCCCCCGCCCCCCGGCGAGGAGAGCAGAGAGGTGGGGCTGGGGGGGGGAGGGGGGGGAGGGGGCTCTGGGGTGGGGGAGGGGTCTCTGTGGGGCTGGGGGCTCGGGGGTGGGGAGGGGGTTTGGGGGGAGAGGGGTGTCTGGAGGGGAGGGGGCTCTGTGGGGCTGGGGGCTGGGGGGGTTGGGGGCTGTTTATTGAAGGGGTCTTTGTGGGTCTGGGGTCTCTGCGTGGGGGTTGGGGTCTCTCTGTGGGTCTGGGGTCTCTCGGGGGGGGTGGGGTCTCTGGGTCTGGCATTTCTGGGTCTGGGGGTCTGGGGTCTCTGTGTGGGTTTGGGGTCTCTCGGGGGGGGGGTTGGGGTCTCTCTCTGGGTCTGGGGTCTCTGTGTGGGGGTTGGGGGTCTCTCTGTGGGTCTGGCATTTCTGGGTCTGGGGTCTCTCTGTGGGCCTGGGGTCTCTCTCTGGGTCTGGGGCCTCTCTCTGGGTCTGGGGTCTCTGTGTGGGGGTCTGGGGTCTCTCTCTGGGTCTGGGGTCTCTTGGGGGAGGTGGGGTCTCTGGGTCTGGTATTTCTGGGTCTGGGGGTCTGGGGTCTCCGTGTGGGTTTGGGGTCTCTCGGGGGGGGTTGGGGTCTCTCTCTGGGTCTGGGGTCTCTGTGTGGGGGTTGGGGGTCTCTCTGGGGGTCTGGCATTTCTTGGTCTGGGGTCTCTCTCTGGGTCTGGGGTCTCTCTAGGGGGTTGGGGTTTCTGGGTCTGGCATTTCTGGGTCTGGGGTCTCTCTGGGGGGGGGTTGGGGTCTCTCTCTGGGTCTGGGGCCTCTTTCTGGGTCTGGGGTCTCTGTGTGGGGGTTGGGGGTCTCTCCGTGGGTCTGGGGTCTCTCTCTGGGTCTGGGGTCTTTCTGGGGGGTTGGGGTCTCTGGGTCTGGCATTTCTGGGTCTGGGGTCTCTCTGTGTGGGGGTTGGGGTCTCTTTGTGGGTCTGGGGTCTCTCCGTGGGTCTGGGGTCTCTCTGTGCCTTGGGACTCCCTTTGCTCTTGGGGGGTCCCGGGAGTCTCCCCAGTTTTGGGGTGGTTCCCGGGGGTCTCCCTGATTTGGGGGTGGTCCCGGGGGTCTCCCTGACTCGGGGGGGTCCCGCTGCCCCCCTGCGCCCCCAGGCCGAGGAGCCGGGGCTGGGCCCCAAGATCCCGCAGGCGCTGGAGAAGATCCTGCAGCTCAAGGAGAGCCGCCAGGAGGAGCTGGTCACCGTGCCCGGCCTGCCCGGTCAGCCTGCGCCGCCACCCGTGCCACCCGCTGTCACCCCGTGCCACCTTGTGTCACCCACTGTCACCCTGTGCCACCCACTGTCACCCACTGTCACCCTGTGCCACCTTGTGTCACCCACTGTCACCCTGTGCCACCCCACTGCCACCCACTGTCACCCTGTGCCACCCACTGTCACCCTGTGTCACCCCGTGCCACCCACTGTCACCCACTGTCACCCTGTGCCACCCACTGTCACCCTGTGCCACCCACTGTCACCCTGTGTCACCCCCAGTGCCACCCACTGTCACCCACTGTCACCCTGTGCCACCCGCTGTCACCCTGTGCCACCCACTGTCACCCCGTGCCACCCTGTGTCACCCACTGTCACCCTGTGTCACCCACTGTCACCCGCTGTCACCCTGTGCCACCCCACTGTCACCCACTGTCACCCCGTGCCACCCGCTGTCACCCTGTGTCACCCACTGTCACCCTGTGCCACCCCAGTGTCACCCAGTGTCACCCAGTGTCACCCACTGTCACCCCCAGTGTCACCTACTGTCACCCTGTGCCACCCCACTGTCACCTACTGTCACCCAGTGTCACCCTGTGCCACCCACTGTCACCCCGTGTCACCCACTGTCACCCCCAGTGTCACCCACTGTCACCCTGTGCCACCCACTGTCACCCTGTGCCACCCCACTGTCACCCAGTGTCACCCAGTGTCACCCAGTGTCACCCACTGTCACCCACTGTCACCCCGTGCCACCCACTGTCACCCTGTGCCACCCTGTGTCACCCACTGTCACCCACTGTCACCCACTGTCACCCACTGTCACCCAGTGCCACCCACTGTCACCCTGTGTCACCCCGTGCCACCCACTGTCACCCCGTGCCACCCTGTGTCACCCACTGTCACCCTGTGCCACCCCACTGTCATCCGCTGTCACCCCGTGCCACCCACTGTCACCCACTGTCACCCTGTGCCACCCCACTGTCACCTACTGTCACCCAGTGTCACCCCCACTGTCACCTTGTGTCACCCCGTGCCACCCACTGTCACCCCGTGCTACCCTGTGTCACCCACTGTCACCCCGTGACACCCAGTGTCACCCTGTGCCACCCACTGTCACCCTGTGCCACCCCCACTGTCACCCCCAGTGTCACCCAGTGTCACCCTGTGCCACCCACTGTCACCCAGTGTCACCCTGTGTCACCCACTGTCACCCCGTGCCACCCGCTGTCACCCCATGTCACCCCCCAGTGTCACCCTGTGTCACCCCCAGTGTCACCCCCAGTGTCACCCCCAGTGTCACCCCCAGTGCCACCCAGTGTCACCCCCAGTGTCACCCCCAGTGTCACCCTGTGTCACTTCCAGTGTCACCCTGTGTCACCCCCAGTGCCACCCACTGTCACCCTGTGTCACTCCCAGTGTCACTCCCAGTGTCACCCTGTGTCACTCCCAGTGTCACCCCGTGTCACCCCCAGTGTCACCCCGTGTCACCCAGGATTACTCAGTGTCACCCCAGTGTCACCCCAGTGTCACCCCCAGTGTCACCCTGTGCCAGCCCATGTCATCCATGTCACCCCCTGTGCCACCCAGTGCCACCCTGTGTCACTCCATGTCACCCCAGTGTCACCCTGTGCCACCCCGTGTCACCCCAGGTCACCCCAGTGTCACCCTGTGCCAGCCCCGTGCCACCCTGTGCCACCCCCAGTGTCACCCGTGTCACCCCAGTGTCACCCTGTGCCACCCTGTGCCACCCCCAGTGCCACCCCAGTGTCACCCCCAGTGTCACCCCAGTGCCACCCTGTGTCACCCAGTGTCACCCTGTGCCACCCCGGTGTCTCCCTGGTGTCCCTGGCACCCCTCCAGTGCCCTCCAACTTCCCAACCTCTCCCCCAAAATCCCCCTGAAAAAGGGGTTGTGTCCCCAGGGGTGACACCCAAGGGTGGGGGGTCACACCCAGGGGCAAGGGATGGTGCCCAAGGGTGGGGACACCCGGGGGGTGAGGGGGTGACACCCAAGGGTGGGTGGGGGCGACACCCAAGGGTGGGGACACCCAAGGGTTGGGGTGACACCCAGGGGTGAGGGGGTGACACCCAAGGCAGGGGGGGGTGACACCCAAAGATGGGTGGGGACGTGACACCCAAGGGTGTGGGGTGACACCCAAAGGTGGGGACACCCAAGGGTTGGGGTGACACCCAGGGGTGGGTGAGGAGGTGACACCCAGGGGTGGGTTGGGGGTGACACCCAAGGCAGGGAGGGTGACACCCAGGGGTGGGGAGGTGACACCCAAGGGTGTGGGGCGACACCCAAGGGTGGGTGGGGGCGACACCCAAGGGTGGGGACACCCAAGGGTTGGGGTGACACCCAGGGGTGAGGAGGTGACACCCAAGGGTGGGTGAGGGTGACACCCAAGGGTGGGGACACCCCTGACCCCCCCGTGTCCCCGCAGCCGAGGATGAGATGGAGACGGAGCTCCGGGCGTCGGCGTCGGCCTCGGAGGCCGAGGAGGACCCGGGGGCGTCCAAGAAGGAGGTGACCGAGGGGACCCTGGGGTGGGGGGGGGCTGGACAGGACCCCCACCCAAATCGGCACCGGGGGGGCCCCAGGGTGCCCCGAATTCCCAGGATGGGGGTGGGGGTGGGGGTTGGGTCCTTTCGGAGTTCTCTGTGGTGGGGTGGGGTCACCTTTGGGCCCTCTCTGGGTGCTCGGGGGTGGGGGTGTGGCCCACCCTGGGGTCAGCTGGGGCCACCCTGGGGTCACCTGGGTCAGCTGGGGTCACCCTGGGGCCACCCTCGGGTCACTTCTGTCACCCTGGGGTTAGCTGGGGTCACCCTGGGGCCACCCTGGGGTCACCTGGGTCAGCTGGGGTCAGCCTGGGATCACCCTTGGGTCACTTCTGTCACCCTGGGGTCACCCTGGGGTCACCCTGGGGTCACCTTGGGGTCCTCTCTGTCACCCTGGGGTCACCCTGTGTCACCTTGGGGTCCCCTCTGTCACCCTGTGTCACCCTGTGTCACCCTGGGGTCACCTTGGGGTCACCTTGGTGTCCTGTCTGTCACCCTGTGTCATCCTGTGCCACCCTGGGGTCACCCTGTGTCACCTTGTGCCACCCTGGGGTCCCCTCTGTCACCCTGGGGTCACCCTGGGGTCACCCTGTGTCACCCTGTGTCACCCTGTGTCACCCTGGGGTCACCCTGTGTCACCTTGTGCCACCCTGGGGTCCCCTCTGTCACCCTGGGGTCACCCTGGGGTCACCCTGTGTCACCCTGTGTCACCCTGTGTCACCCTGGGGTCACCCGTGTCACCCTGGGGTCACCCTGTGTCACCCTGTGTCACCCTGTGTCACCCTGGGGTCACCCTGGGGTCACCCTGTGTCACCTTGTGTCACCTTGTGTCACCCTGGGGTCACCTTGTGTCACCCTGGGGTCACCCGTGTCACCCTGGGGTCACCCTGTGTCACCCTGTGTCACCCTGTGTCACCCTTTGTCCCCTGTGTCACCCTTTGTCCCCTCCTTTGTTCTCCCACTGGGGGGGTCTGGCCCACCCTGGGGTTCCCCCCATGTCCCCGCCTCCCAGTCCCCTCCCAGTCCCCTCCCAGTCCCCTCCCAGTCCCTCCCAATGCACTCCCAGTCATTCCCAGTCCCCTCCCAGTTTCATTTGTCCTTCCTAATCCCTCCCAATCCCCTCCCAGTTCTTTCCAGTCCCTCCCAATCCCCTCCCAGTTCTTTCCAGTCCTTCCCAGTCCCCTCCCAGTCCCCTCTCAATCTCTTCCAATCCACTCCCAATCCATTCCCAGTCCTCCCAGTCCCTTCCCAGTCCCTTCCAGTCCTTTCCAGCCCCTCCCAATTCCCTCCCAGTCCCTCCCGGTTCTCTCCCAGTCCATCCCAATCCCCTCCCAGTCCCTCCCAGTCCCTCCCAATCCCCTCCCACTGCCTCCTTATCCCTTCCCAGTCCCCTCCCAGTCCCCTCCCAGTCCCCTCCCAGTCCCCTCCCACTCCCTCCCAGTCCCCTCCCAGTCCCTCCTTATCCCCTCCCAGTCCCTCCTTATCCCCTCCCAGTCCCTCCTTATCCCCTCCCAGTCCCTCCCAGTCTCTCCCAATCCCCTCCCACTCCCTCCTTATCCCTTCCCAGTCCCTCCCAGTCCCCTCCCAGTCCCTCCCAGTCCCTCCCAATCCCCTCCCAATCCCCTCCCAGTCCCTCCCACTCCCTCCCAATCCCCTCCCACTCCCTCCTTATCCCTTCCCACTCTCTCCCAGTCCCTCCCAGTCCCCTCCTAGTCCCTCCCAGTCCCTCCTCATCCCCTCCCAGTCCCTCCTCATCCCCTCCCAGTCCCTCCTCATCCCCTCCCAGTCCCTCCCAGTCCCTCCCAGTCCCTCCCAATCCCCTCCCACTCCCTCCTTATCCCTTCCCAGTCTGTCCTCATCCCCTCCCAGTCCCCTCCCAGTCCCTCCCAATCCCCTCCCAATCCCCTCCCAATCCCCTCCCAATCCCCTCCCAGTCCCTCCCATTCCCTCCCAATCCCTTCCCACTTCCTCCTTATCCCCTCCCAATTCCCTCCCAATTTCCTCCCGGTCCCTTCCGGTTCTCTCCTAGTCCATCCCAATCCCCTCCCAGTCCCTCCCAGTCCCTCCCAATCCCCTCCCACTCCCTCCTTATCCCTTCCCAGTCCCTCCTCATCCCCTCCCAGTCCCTCCCAGTCCCTCCCAGTCCCTCACCATCCCTCCCTTTCCCCTCCCAGCGGAACCGGAAGCGCCGGAACCGCAAGAAGAAGAAGAAGCGGGGGAGGGGCGTGGCCCGGGAGGGCTCCCCAAGCCCCTCCCCCGCCCGGGGGGACCCCGAGCCCCCCCCCGGGGCCGCCGCCGAGGTGGAGATCGAGTACGTGAGCGAGGAGCCCGAGATCCACGACCCCAACTTCGTCTTCTTCAAGAGGATCTTCGAGGCCTTCAGGGTGCGCTCCGGGGGCACCCTTGGGTGCTGGGGGGGCACCCAGGGGGGCTGGGGTCACTCCTGGGGGCACCTTTGGGTGCTGGGGTCACTCCTGAGGGCACCCTTGGGTGCTGGGGGGGCACCCAGGGGGGCTGGGGTCACTCCTGGGGGCACCTTTGGGTGCTGGGGGTCACTCCTGGGGGCCAGGGGTCACTCCTGAGGGCACCTTTGGGTCCGGGGGTCACTCCTGAGGGCACCTTTGGGTCCTGGGGGCACCTTTGGGGTGCTGGGGGTCACTCCTGAGGGCACCTTTGGGTCCTGGGGGCACCCTTGGGTGCTGGGGGGGCACCCAGGGGGGCTGGGGTCACTCCTGAGGGCACCTTTGGGTCCTGGGGTCACTCCTGGGGGCCAGGGGTCACTCCTGAGGGCACCTTTGGGTGCTGGGGGTCACTCCTGAGGGCACCTTTGGGTCCTGGGGGCACCTTTGGGGTGCTGGGGGTCACTCCTGAGGGCACCTTTGGGTCCTGGGGGCACCCTTGGGTGCTGGGGGGGCACCCAGGGGGGCTGGGGTCACTCCTGAGGGCACCTTTGGGTCCTGGGGTCACTCCTGAGGGCACCTTTGGGTGCTGGGGGTCACTCCTGGGGGCCAGGGGTCACTCCTGAGGGCACCTTTGGGTGCTGGGGGCACCCATGGGTGCTGGGGGGGCGCTGGGGGGGCACCCAGGGGGGCTGGGGTCACTCCTGAGGGCACCTTTGGGTGCTGGGGGTCACTCCTGGGGGCCAGAGGTCACTCCTGAGGGCACCTTTGGGTGCTGGGGGTCACTCCTGGGGGCCAGGGGTCACTCCTGAGGGCACCTTTGGGGTGCTGGGGGTCACTCCTGAGGGCACCTTTGGGTCCTGAGGGCACCTTTGGGGTGCTGGGGGTCACTCCTGAGGGCACCTTTGGGTGCTGGGGGGTCACTCCTGAGGGCACCTTTGGGTCCTGGGGGCACCCTTGGGTGCTGGGGGGGTGCTGGGGGGGCACCCAGGGGGGCTGGGGTCACTCCTGGGGGCACCTTTGGGGTGCTGGGCGGGGGCTTTGGGGCTGTGGGGGGTCACTCCTGGGGGCCAGGGGTCACTCCTGGGGGCACCCTTGGGTGCTGGGGTCACTCCTGGGGGCACCCTTGGGTGCTGGGGTCACTCCTGAGGGCACCCTTGGGTCTTGGGGTCACTCCTGGGGGCACCTTTGGGTCCTGGAGTCACTCCTGGGGGCACCCTTGGGTGCTGGGGTCACTCCTGAGGGCACCCTTGGGTGCTGGGGTCACTCCTGGGGGCACCTTTGGGGTGCTGGGGTCACTCCTGGGGGCCAGGGGTCACTCCTGGGGGGCACCTTTGGGTGCTGGGGGTCACTCCTGGGTCCTGGGGTCACTGCTGGGGGCACCTTGGGGTGCTGGGGTCACTCCTGAGGGCACCTTTGGGGTGCTGGGGTCACTCCTGGGGGCCAGGGGTCACTCCTGGGGGGCACCTTTGGGTGCTAAGGGTCACTCCTGGGGGCACCCTTAGGTGCTGGGGGTCACTCCTGAGGGCACCCTTGGGTCCTGGGGGTTACCCAGGGGTGCTGGGGGGGTCACCCCTGGGTACCGGGGGTCACTGCTGGGTGCCCGGCGTGCCCTGAGCACCCTTGGGTGCCCGCAGCTGACCGATGAGGTGAAGAAGGACAAGGAAAAGGAGCCGGAGCGGGCGGAGCGGGCAGAGAGCGCCGGGGCCCCCCGGAAAAAGGGCCCCGAGGATGGCACCAGGGGCAGCGACGGGGACAGCTCCGAGGACGAGCAGGTGGCACTGGGAGGGACTGGGAGGGACTGGGGGCACTGGGGGGCACCAGGGGCAGTGACGGGGACAGCTCCGAGGACGAGCAGGTGGCACTGGGGGCACTGGGAGGGACTGGGAGGGACTGGGGGGCACCAGGGGCAGCGACGGGGACAGCTCCGAGGACGAGCAGGTGGCACTGGGGGCACTGGGGGGCACTGGGGGGGACTGGGGGGCACCAGGGGCAGTGACGGGGACAGCTCCGAGGACGAGCAGGTGGCACTGGGGGCACTGGGGGGCACTGGGGGGGACTGGGGGGCACCAGGGGCAGTGACGGGGACAGCTCCGAGGACGAGCAGGTGGCACTGGGGGGCACTGGGAGGGACTGGGAGGGACTGGGGGCACTGGGGGGCACCAGGGGCAGCGACGGGGACAGCTCCGAGGACGAGCAGGTGGCACTGGGAGGGACTGGGGGCACTGGGAGGGACTGGGGGGCACCAGGGGCAGCGACGGGGACAGCTCCGAGGACGAGCAGGTGGCACTGGGGGCACTGGGAGGGACTGGGGGCACTGGGGGGCACCAGGGGCAGCGACAGGGACAGCTCTGAGGATGAGCAGGTGGCACTGGGGGCACTGGGAGGGACTGGGGGGCACCAGGGGCAGCGACGGGGACAGCTCCGAGGACGAGCAGGTGGCACTGGGAGGGACTGGAGGGCACTGGGAGGGACTGGGGGGCACCAGGGGCAGTGACGGGGACAGCTCCGAGGACGAGCAGGTGGCACTGGGAGGGACTGGGGGCACTGGGAGGGACTGGGGGGCACCAGGGGCAGCGGCGGGGACAGCTCTGAGGATGAGCAGGTGGCACTGGGGGCACTGGGGGGCACTGGGAGGGACTGGGGGGCACCAGGGGCAGCGACGGGGACAGCTCCGAGGACGAGCAGGTGGCACTGGGGGCACTGGGGGGCACTGGGAGGGACTGGGGGCACTGGGGGGCACTGGGAGGGACTGGGGGGCACCAGGGGCAGCGATGGGGACAGCTCCGAGGACGAGCAGGTGGCACTGGGGGCACTGGGGGGCACTGGGAGGGACTGGGGGCACTGGGGGGCACTGGGAGGGACTGGGGGGCACCAGGGGCAGCGATGGGGACAGCTCCGAGGACGAGCAGGTGGCACTGGGAGGGACTGGGAGGGACTGGGAGGGACTGGGGGCACTGGGGGGCACCAGGGGCAGCGACGGGGACAGCTCCGAGGACGAGCAGGTGGCACTGGGGGGCACTGGGAGGGACTGGGGGCACTGGGGGGCACCAGGGGCAGCGGCGGGGACAGCTCCGAGGACGAGCAGGTGGCACTGGGGGCACTGGGGGGCACTGGGAGGGACTGGGGGGCACCAGGGGCAGCGATGGGGACAGCTCCGAGGACGAGCAGGTGGCACTGGGAGGGACTGGGAGGGACTGGGAGGGACTGGGGGCACTGGGGGGCACCAGGGGCAGCGACGGGGACAGCTCTGAGGATGAGCAGGTGGCACTGGGGGCACTGGGAGGGACTGGGGGGCACCAGGGGCAGCGACGGGGACAGCTCCGAGGACGAGCAGGTGGCACTGGGGGCACTGGGGGGCACTGGGGACAGTTCCAAGGATGAGCAGGTGACACTGGGGGTGCCAGGGGGACACTGGGGGTGACTGGGGGCACTGGGGGTGACTGGGTGACACTGGGGGTGCCAGGGGGATACTGGAGGTGACTGGGGGCACTGAGGGTGACTGGGGGCACTGGGGGGGACACTGGGGGTGCCAGGGGGACATTGGGGGTGCCAGGGGGACACTGGGGGTGACTGGGGGTACTGGAGGGACACTGGGGGTGACACTGGGGGTGCCAGGGGGACATTGGGGGTGACTGGGTGACACTGGGGGTGCCAGGGTGACACTGGGGACACTGGGGGTGACACTGGGGGTGCCAGGGGGACACTGGGGGTGACACTGGGGGTGCCAGGGTGACACTGGGGGTGACACTGGGGACACTGGGGGTGACACTGGGGGTGCCAGGGCGACACTGGGGGTGACACCGACGGGGACAAGGGCTGGCAGCTGGAGCTGGCACCGAGCTGGGGACAACCCAGGGGCACTGGGGGACACTGGGGGGGGTGACAGCCGGGACTGGGGGGGCCCAGGGAGGGCCCAGGGATGGGGCCAGCGGGCGGTGCCAGCGGGTGCCACGCGGGCCGGGCCTGGCGGTGTCAGCGGTGCCCTCCCCGCGGGTCCCCAGGAGAAGAAGCAGGAGGTGCCCAAGCTGTCCAAGAAGAAGCTGCGGCGCATGAACAGGTTCACGGTGGCCGAGCTGAAGCAGGTGACGCTTGGGGACACGGCCCTGTGCCCTCCTTGGTGGGCACGGGTGGCACCTGGAGCTGGGAGGTGACGCCTCCTGTGCCCTGGGAGGGCCCCGGTGGGGACACCAGAGCCACCCTGGGGTCATTTTAGGGGTACTGGTGCCACCCTGGGGTTATTGTGGGGATGCTGGAGCCACCCTGGGGTCATTTTAGGGGCACTGGTGCCACCCTGGGGTCATTTTAGGGGCACCAGAGCTACCCTGGGGTCACTTTGGGGATGCCAGAGCCACCCTGGGGTCATTTTAGGGGCACTGGTGCCACGCTGGGGTTATTGTGGGGATGCCAGAGCCACCCTGGGGTCATTTTAGTGGCACCAGAGCCACCGTGGGGTCACTTTAGGGGTACTGGTGCCACCCTGGGGTCATTGTGGGGACGCTGGAGCCACCCTGGGGTCATTTTGGGGATGCCAGAGCCACCCTGGGGTCATTTTAGGGGCACCAGAGCCACCCTGGGGTCATTTTAGGGGCACTGGTGCCACCCTGGGGTCATTTTAGGGGCACCAGAGCCACCGTGGGGTCACTTTGGGGATGCCAGAGCCACCCTGGGGTCATTTTAGGGGTCCTGGTGCCACCCTGGGGTCATTGTGGGGATGCTGGTGCCACCCTGGGGTCATTTTAGTGGCACCAGAGCCACTGTGGGGTCACTTTGGGGATGCAAGAGCCACCCTGGGGTCATTTTAGGGGTACTGGTGCCACCCTGGGGTCGCTTTGGGGATGCTGGAGCCACCCTGGGGTCATTTTGGGGGCACCCTGGGGTCACTTTGGGTCCCCCAGCAGCCCCCTGGTGTCCCCTGTGCCCACCCAGGGTCACCTCGATGTCCCCCAGCACCACCCTGGTGTCCCCTGTGCCCACCCAGGGTCACCTCAATGTCCCCCAGCACCACCCTGGTGTCCCCTGTGCCCACCTCCATGTCCTTGGCACCACCCTGGCGCTCTCCTGCTCTGAGTCCCCGTTGTCCCCCGATGTCCCCTGTGCCCACCCAGGGTCACCTCGATGTCCCCCAGCACCACGCTGGTGTCCCCTGTGCCCACCCAGGGTCACCTCGACGTCCTTGGCACCACCCTGGCGCTCTCCTGCTCTGAGTCCCCATTGTCCCCCGATGTCCCCACAGCTGGTGGCACATCTGGACATGGTGGAGATGCCCCATGTGACCATCGAGGGGTCACTTTGGGTCCTCCAGCACCACTCTGGTGTCCCCTGTGCCCACTCAGGGTCACCTCGACGTCCCTGGCACCACCCTGGTGTCCCCTGTGCCCACCCAGGGTCACCTCGACGTCCCTGGCACCACCCTGGTGTCCCCTGTGCCCACCCAGGGTCACCTCGATGTCCCCCGGCACCACCCTGGTGTCCCCTGTGCCCACCTCCATGTCCTTGGCACCACCCTGGCGCTCTCCTGCTCTGAGTCCCCAATGTCCCCCGATGTCCCCTGTGCCCACCCAGGGTCACCTCGACGTCCTTGGCACCACCCTGGGGCTCTCCTGCTCTGAGTCCCCGTTGTCCCCCGATGTCCCCACAGCTGGTGGCACATCTGGACATGGTGGAGATGCCCCATGTGACCATCGAGGGGTCACTTTGGGTCCTCCAGCACCACCCTGGTGTCCCCTGTGCCCACCCAGGGTCACCTCGATGTCCCCCAGCACCACCCTGGTGTCCCCTGTGCCCACCCAGGGTCACCTCGATGTCCCTGGCACCACCCTGGTGTCCCCTGTGCCCACCCAGGGTCACCTCGATGTCCCTGGCACCACCCTGGTGTCCCCTGTGCCCACCCAGGGTCACCTCGATGTCCCTGGCACCACCCTGGTGTCCCCTGTACCCACCCAGGGTCACCTCAATGTCCTCCAGCACCACCCTGGTGTCCCCTGTGCCCACCTCCATGTCCCTGGCACCACCCTGGCGCTCTCCTGCTCTGAGTCCCCGTTGTCCCCCGATGTCCCCACAGCTGGTGGCACATCTGGACGTGGTGGAGATGCACAATGGCACTGCCCAGGTGCCACCTTGGGTCTCCTGGTGTCCCCTGTGCCCACCCAGGGTCACCTCGATGTCCCCCAGCACCACCCTGGTGTCCCCTGTGCCCACCCAGGGTCACCTCGATGTCCCCCAGCACCACCCTGGTGTCCCCTGTGCCCACCCAGGGTCACCTCGACGTCCCTGGCACCACCCTGGTGTCCCCTGTACCCACCCAGGGTCACCTCAATGTCCTCCAGCACCACCCTGGTGTCCCCTGTGCCCACCTCCATGTCCCTGGCACCACCCTGGCGCTCTCCTGCTCTGAGTCCCCGATGTCCCCCGATGTCCCCTGTGCCCACCCAGGGTCACCTCGACGTCCCTGGCACCACGCTGGTGTCCCCTGTGCCCACCCAGGGTCACCTCGACGTCCTTGGCACCACCCTGGCGCTCTCCTGCTCTGAGTCCCCGTTGTCCCCTGATGTCCCCACAGCTGGTGGCACATCTGGACATGGTGGAGATGCCCCATGTGACCATCGAGGGGTCACTTTGGGTCCTCCAGCACCACTCTGGTGTCCCCTGTGCCCACCCAGGGTCACCTCGATGTTCCCCAGCACCACCCTGGTGTCCCCTGTACCCACCCAGGGTCACCTCGATGTCCTCCAGCACCACTCTGGTGTACCCTGTGCCCACCTCCATGTCCTTGGCACCACCCTGGCGCTCTCCTGCTCTGAGTCCCCGTTGTCCCCCAATGTCCCCTGTGCCCACCCAGGGTCACCTCGATGTCCCTGGCACCACCCTGGTGTCCCCTGTGCCCACCCAGGGTCACCTCGACGTCCCTGGCACCACCCTGGTGTCCCCTGTGCCCACCCAGGGTCACCTCAACATCCCCGGCACCACCCTGGCGCTCTCCTGCTCTGAGTCCCCGTTGTCCCCTGATGTCCCCACAGCTGGTGGCACATCTGGACATGGTGGAGATGCCCCATGTGACCATCGAGGGGTCACTTTGGGTCCTCCAGCACCACCCTGGTGTCCCCTGTGCCCACCCAGGGTCACCTCGACGTCCTTGGCACCACCCTGGCGCTCTCCTGCTCTGAGTCCCCGTTGTCCCCCGATGTCCCCACAGCTGGTGGCCCGGCCGGACGTGGTGGAGATGCACGACGTGACGGCGCAGGACCCCAAGCTGCTGGTGCACCTGAAGGCCACGCGGAACTCGGTGCCGGTGCCACGGCACTGGTGCTTCAAGAGGAAATACCTGCAGGGCAAGAGGGGCATCGAGAAGCCGCCCTTCGAGCTGCCCGAGTTCATCAAGCGCACGGGCATCCAGGAGATGCGCGAGGCCCTGCAGGAGAAGGTGGCGACAATTTGGGGACACTTTGGGGACAGTTTGGGGACAGTTGTGAGGGGCACTGAGGGGTGGGAGAGGAGCAGGGAAGGGGTTTGGGGTGGGGTGTTGGGGGTTTGGGGCGGTTGTGGCATCCAGGAGATGCTCAAAGTCCTGCAGGAGAAGGTGGGGACACCCTGGGGACACTTTGGGGACACCTCAGGGACAGTTTGGGGCACCTTGGGGACAGTTTGGGGCACTTGAGGGCACCTTGGGGTCAGTTGTGAGGGGTGGGAGAGGAGCAGGGAAGGAGTTTGGGGCGGTTCTGGCGGCTCACAGGGATCCAGGAGATGCGCGAGGCCCTGCAGGAGAAGGTGGGGACACCTTGGGGACATCTCGGGGACAGTTTGGGGACAGTTGTGAGGGGCACTGAGGGGTGGGAGAGGAGCAGGGAAGGGGTTTGGGGTGGGGCGTTGGGGGTTTGGGGCGGTTGTGGCATCCAGGAGATGCTCAAAGTTCTGCAGGAGAAGGTGGGGACAGCTTGGGGACACCTCAGGGACAGTTTGGGGCACCTCAGGGACAGTTTGGGGACACCTCAGGGACAGTTTGGGGCACCTTGGGGCACCTCGGGGACAGTTTGGGGCACTTGAGGGCACCTTGGGGTCAGTTGTGAGGGGTGGGAGAGGAGCAGGGAAGGAGTTTGGGGAGGTTCTGGGGGCTCACGGGGATCCAGGAGATGCTCAAGGTCCTGCAGGAGAAGGTGGGGACAGCTGGGGACACCCTGGGGACAGTCCTGGTTGGACTTTGGGACTTCTAGGACATCATGGTTGGATTTTGGGGACTTTGGGGACATCTTGGTTGGATTTGGGACTTTAAGGACGTCCTGGTTGGATTTTGGGAGGTGTGGGGAGATCCTGGTTGGATTTTGGGGCCACCCTGGTTGGATTTTGGGGACTTTGGGGACATCCTGCTTGAGTTTTGAGGACATCCTGCTTGGATTTGGAGACTTTAAGAACATTCTGCTTGGACTTTGGGGCTGCCCTGGTTGGACTTTGGGACTTTTAGGACGTCCTGGTTGGATTTTGGGAGGTTTGGGGACATCCTGGTTGGACTTTGGGGACTTTGAGGACATCTTGGTTGGATTTTGGGGACACCCTCCTTGGATCCAGGGCTTTGAGGACATCCTGGTTGAGTTTTGGGGACACCCTGGTTGGATTTTGGGAGGTGTGGGGAGATCCTGGTTGGACTTTGGGACTTTGAGGACATCCCGGTTGGACTTTGGGGACATCCTGGTTGGATTTTGGGGACTTTGAGGACATCCCAGTTGGATTTTGGGGACGTCCTGGTTGGATTTTGGGAGGTGTGGGGAGATCCTGGTTGGACTTTGGGACTTTGGGGACATCCCAGTTGGATTTTGGGGACTTTGGGGACATCCTGGTTGGACTTTGAGGACATCCTGGTTGGGTTTTGGGGACTTTGGGACATCCTGGTTGAGTTTTGGGGACTTTAAGAACATCCTGGTTGGATTTGGGGACATCCTGGTTGGATTTTGGGGGCTTTGAGGACATCTTGGTTGGATTTTGGGGACTTTGAGGACACCCTGGTTGGATTTTGGGAGGTGTGGGGAGATCCTGGTTGGACTTTGGGGACTTTGAGGACATCCCAGTTGGACTTTGAGGACATCCCGGTTGGATTTTGGGGACCCCCTGCTTGGATCCGGGGCTTTGAGGACATCGTGGTTGGATTTTGGGGACTTTGGGGACATCCTGGTTGGATTTGGGGACTTTGGGGACATCCTGGTTGGATTTTGGGGACTTTGGGGACATCCTGGTTGGATTTTGGGGACTTTGAGGACATCCCAGTTGGATTTTGGGGACATCCCGGTTGGACTTTGGGGACATCCTGGTTGGATTTTGGGTGGTGTGGGGACATCCCAGTTGGATTTTGGGGACATCCTGGTTGGATTTTGAGGACATCCCGGTTGGACTTTGGGGACATCCCGGTTGGATTTTGGGGACATCCTGGTTGGATTTTGGGTGGTGTGGGGACATCCCGGTTGGATTTGGGGATTTTGGGGACCCCCTGCTTGGCTTTGGGGCTCCCTGGGGCCGTCCCCAGCGTCCCTCTCGGCGTCCCCAGGAGGAGCAGAAGACCATGAAGTCCAAGATGCGCGAGAAGGTGCGGCCCAAGATGGGCAAGATCGACATCGACTACCAGAAGCTGCACGACGCCTTCTTCAAGTGGCAGACCAAGCCCAAGCTGACCATCCACGGAGACCTCTACTACGAGGTGGGGACACCTGGGGGGGTTTGGGGACATCCTGGAAGAGGATTTGGGGCTTTGGGGTCATCCAGGTTGGATTTTGGGGGGTTTGGAGATGTCCTGGTTGAAGATTTGGGGGGTTTGGGGTCATCCAGGTTGGATTTTTGAGGGTTTGGGGACAATCTGGGGGAGGATTTGGGGCTTTGGGGTCATCCAGGTTGGATTTTTGGGGGTTTGGGGACAATCTGGGGGAGGATTTGGGGGTTTGGGGTCATCCAGGTTGGATTTTTGGGGGGTTGGAGATGTCCTGGTTGGAGATTTGGGGGGTTTGGGGTCATCCAGGTTGGATTTTGGGGGTTTGGGGACAATCTGGGGGAGGATTTGGGGGTTTGGGGACATCCAGGTTGGATTTTTGGGGGGTTGGAGATGTCCTGGTTGGAGATTTGGGGGGTTTGGGGTCATCCAGGTTGGATTTTGGGGGGTTTGGGGACATCCTGGAAGAGGATTTGGGGGTTTGGGGTCATCCAGGTTGGATTTTTGGGGGTTTGGGGACATCCTGGAAGAGGATTTGGGGGTTTGGGGACATCCAGGTTGGATTTTGGGGGGTTTGGGGACATCCTGGAAGAGGATTTGGGGCTTTGGGGTCATCCAGGTTGGATTTTTGGGGGTTTGGGGACAATCTGGGGGAGGATTTGGGGCTTTGGGGTCATCCAGGTTGGATTTTTGAGGGTTTGGGGACATCCTGGAAGAGGATTTGGGGGTTTGGGGTCATCCAGGTTGGATTTTGGGGGGTTTGGGGACAATCTGGGGGAGGATTTGGGGGTTTGGGGTCATCCAGGTTGGATTTTTGAGGGTTTGGGGACATCCTGGAAGAGGATTTGGGGGTTTGGGGTCATCCAGGTTGGATTTTTGAGGGTTTGGGGACATCCTGGAAGAGGATTTGGGGCTTTGGGGTCATCCAGGTTGGATTTTTGGGGGTTTGGGGACAATCTGGGGGAGGATTTGGGGGTTTGGGGTCATCCAGGTTGGATTTTTGGGGGTTTGGGGACAATCTGGGGGAGGATTTGGGGGTTTGGGGTCATCCAGGTTGGATTTTTGGGGGGTTGGAGATGTCCTGGTTGGAGATTTGGGGGGTTTGGGGTCATCCAGGTTGGATTTTGGGGGGTTTGGGGACATCCTGGAAGAGGATTTGGGGGTTTGGGGTCATCCAGGTTGGATTTTTGGGGGGTTGGAGATGTCCTGGTTGGAGATTTGGGGGGTTTGGGGTCATCCAGGTTGGATTTTGGGGGGTTTGGGGACATCCTGGAAGAGGATTTGGGGGTTTGGGGTCATCCAGGTTGGATTTTGGGGGGTTTGGGGATGCTCTGGGGGGAAATTTGGAGTTTTGGGGTCATCCAGGTTGGATTTTTGGGGGTTTGGGGACAATCTGGGGGAGGATTTGGGGATTTGGGGTCATCCAGGTTGGATTTTTGGGGGGTTTGGGGACAATCTGGGGGAGGATTTGGGGGTTTGGGGACATCCAGGTTGGATTTTTGAGGGTTTGGGGACATCCTGGAAGAGGATTTGGGGGTTTGGGGTCATCCAGGTTGGATTTTTGAGGGTTTGGGGACATCCTGGAAGAGGATTTGGGGCTTTGGGGTCATCCAGGTTGGATTTTTGGGGGTTTGGGGACAATCTGGGGGAGGATTTGGGGCTTTGGGGTCATCCAGGTTGGATTTTTGAGGGTTTGGGGATGTCTTGGTTGAAGATTTGGGGGGTTTGGGGTCATCCAGGTTGGATTTTTGAGGGTTTGGAGATGTCCTGGTTGGACATTTTGGGGCTTTGGGGACATTTGGGGACAACCTGGGGCAACTTTTGGGGCTTTTGGGGCCGCTGTGGTTGGGTTTTTGGGGGGTTTGGGGACGTCACCCCCTCGCTGTCCCCAGGGGAAGGAGTTCGAGACGCGGCTCAAGGAGAAGAAGCCGGGCGACCTCTCGGACGAGCTGCGCATCGCGCTGGGCATGCCCGTGGGGCCGGTGCGGGGCGCCCCAAAATCCCCCAAATCCACCCCAAATCCATCCCAAACCCACCCCAAATCCACCCCAAATCCATCCCAAATCCTAAATCCCCCAAAATCCATCCTGAACCCACCCCAAACTCCCCAAAACCCCCCAGAACCTCCCAAAACCCATCCCAAACCCATCCCAAATCCACCCCAAATCCATCCCAAGTCCATCCCAAATCCATCCCAAATCCATCCCAAATCCATCCCAAATCCATCCCAAATCCATCCCAAACCCACCCCAAATCCATCCCAAATCCATCCCAAATCCATCCCAAATCCATCCCAAATCCTAAATCCCCCAAAATCCATCCTGAACCCGCCCCAAACTCCCCAAAACCCCCCAGAACCTCCCAAAACCCATCCCAAATCCATCCCAAATCCATCCCAAGTCCATCCCAAATCCATCCCAAATCCACCCCGAGTCCATCCCAAATCCATCCGAAACCCACCCCAAATCCATCCCAAACCCCCCAAAATCCACCCCAAATCCACCCCAAACCTCCCAAAACCCATCCCAAATCCCCCAAATCCATCCTAAATCCACCCCAAACCTCCCAAAATCCATCCCAAACCTCCCAAAACCCACCCCAAATCCCCCAAACCCCCCAAAATCCACCCCAAACCTCCCAAAATCCACCCCAAACCTCCCAAAATCCACCCCAAACCTCCCAAAATCCATCCCAAACCCCCCAAAATCCACCCCAAACCTCCCAAAATCCATCCCAAATCCACCCCTAAACTCTCCAAATCCACCCCAAACCTCCCAAAATCCACCTCAAACCTCCCAAAATCCACCTCAAACCTCCCAAAATCCATCCTAAATCCACCCCAAACCTCCCAAAATCCACCCCAAACCTCCCAAAATCCATCCCAAATCCACCCCTAAACTCTCCAAATCCATCCCAAACCTCCCAAAATCCACCCCAAACCTCCCAAAATCCATCCCAAACCTCCCAAAATCCATCCCAAATCCACCCCAAACCCCCCAAAATCCATCCCAAACCTCCCAAATCCATCCCAAATCCACCAAACCCCCCAAAATCCACCCCAAACCTCCCAAAATCCATCCCAAATCCACCCCTAAACTCTCCAAATCCATCCCAAACCTCCCAAAATCCATCCCAAACCTCCCAAAATCCATCCCAAACCTCCCAAAATCCATCCCAAATCCACCCCAAACCCCCCAAAATCCATCCCAAACCTCCCAAAATCCACCCCAAACCTCCCAAAATCCACCCCAAACCTCCCAAAACCCATCCCAAATCCACCCCTAAACTCTCCAAATCCATCCCAAACCCCCCAAATCCATCCCAAACCTCCCAAAATCCATCCGAAATCCACCCCTAAACTCTCCAAATCCACCCCAAAGCTCCCAAAATCCACCCCAAAGCTCCCAAAATCCACCCCAAAGCTCCCAAAATCCACCCCAAACCTCCCAAAATCCATCCGAAATCCACCCCTAAACTCTCCAAATCCACCCCAAACCCCCCAAAATCCACCCCAAACCTCCCAAAATCCATCCCAAACCTCCCAAAATCCACCCCAAACCTCCCAAAATCCACCCCAAACCTCCCAAAATCCACCCCAAACCCCCCAAAATCCACCCCAAACCCCCCAAAATCCACCCCAAACCCCCCAAAATCCACCCCAAACCTCCTAAAATCCATCCCAAATCCACCCCTAAACTCTCCAAATCCACCCCAAACCCCCCAAAATCCACCCCAAACCCCCCAAAATCCACCCCAAACCTCCCAAAATCCATCCCAAATCCACCCCAAACCCCCCAAAATCCACCCCAAACCCCCCAAAATCCACCCCAAACCTCCCAAAATCCACCCCAAACCCCCCAAATCCATCCCAAATCCACGCCAAACCCCCCAAAATCCATCCCAAACCTCCCAAAATCCACCCCAAACCTCCCAAAATCCACCCCAAACCTCCCAAAACCCATCCCAAATCCACCCCTAAACTCTCCAAATCCATCCCAAACCCCCCAAATCCATCCCAAACCTCCCAAAATCCATCCGAAATCCACCCCTAAACTCTCCAAATCCACCCCAAAGCTCCCAAAATCCACCCCAAAGCTCCCAAAATCCACCCCAAAGCTCCCAAAATCCACCCCAAACCTCCCAAAATCCATCCGAAATCCACCCCTAAACTCTCCAAATCCACCCCAAACCCCCCAAAATCCACCCCAAACCTCCCAAAATCCATCCCAAACCTCCCAAAATCCACCCCAAACCTCCCAAAATCCACCCCAAACCTCCCAAAATCCACCCCAAACCCCCCAAAATCCACCCCAAACCCCCCAAAATCCACCCCAAACCCCCCAAAATCCACCCCAAACCTCCTAAAATCCATCCCAAATCCACCCCTAAACTCTCCAAATCCACCCCAAACCCCCCAAAATCCACCCCAAACCCCCCAAAATCCACCCCAAACCTCCCAAAATCCATCCCAAATCCACCCCAAACCCCCCAAAATCCACCCCAAACCCCCCAAAATCCACCCCAAACCTCCCAAAATCCACCCCAAACCCCCCAAATCCATCCCAAATCCACCCCAAACCCCCCAAAATCCATCCCAAACCTCCCAAAATCCACCCCAAACCTCCCAAAATCCACCCCAAACCTCCCAAAATCCATCCCAAATCCACCCCTAAACTCTCCAAATCCACCCCAAACCCCCCAAAATCCACCCCAAACCCCCCAAAATCCACCCCAAACCTCCCAAAATCCATCCCAAATCCACCCCAAACCCCCCAAAATCCACCCCAAACCCCCCAAATCCATCCCAAATCCACCCCAAACCCCCCAAATCCATCCCAAACCTCCCAAAATCCATCCCAAATCCACCCCTAAACTCTCCAAATCCATCCCAAACCCCCCAAAATCCATCCCAAACCCCCCAAAATCCATCCCAAATCCACCCCTAAACTCTCCAAATCCATCCCAAACCTCCCAAAATCCACCCCAAACCCTCCAAAATCCATCCCAAACCTCCCAAAATCCATCCTAAATCCACCCCAAACCTCCCAAAATCCACCCCAAACCTCCCAAAATCCACCCCAAACCCCCCAAAATCCACCCCAAACCTCCCAAAATCCACCCCAAAATCCATCCCAAATCCACCCCTAAACGCTCCAAATCCATCCCAAACCCCCCAAAATCCACCCCAAAACTCCCAAAATCCATCCCAAATCCCCCAAATCCATCCTAAATCCAC
The DNA here is from genome assembly GCF_965178545.1 of Coloeus monedula. Lineage (NCBI taxonomy): Eukaryota > Metazoa > Chordata > Aves > Passeriformes > Corvidae > Coloeus > Coloeus monedula. Next base: position 1,308,368 of record NC_138819.1, read on the forward strand.
CCCAAACCTCCCAAAATCCACCCCAAACCTCCCAAAATCCACCCCAAACCTCCCAAAATCCACCCCAAACCTCCCAAAATCCATCCCAAACCCCCCAAAATCCACCCCAAACCTCCCAAAATCCATCCCAAATCCACCCCTAAACTCTCCAAATCCACCCCAAACCCCCCAAAATCCACCCCAAACCTCCCAAAATCTACCCCAAACCTCCCAAAATCCACCCCAAACCCCCCAAATCCATCCCAAATCCACCCCAAACCTCCCAAAATCCACCCCAAACCCCCTAAATTCATCCCAAATCCACCCCTAAACTCTCCAAATCCACCCCAAACCCCCCAAAATCCACCCCAAACCTCCCAAAATCCATCCCAAACCCCCCAAATCCATCCCAAATCCACCCCAAACCCCCCAAAATCCACCCCAAACCTCCCAAAATCCATCCCAAACCCCCCAAAATCCACCCCAAACCTCCCAAAATCCATCCCAAACCCCCCAAAATCCATCCCAAATCCACCCCTAAACGCTCCAAATCCATCCCAAACCTCCCAAAATCCACCCCAAACCTCCCAAAATCCATCCCAAATCCACCAAACCCCCCAAAATCCACCCCAAACCTCCCAAAATCCACCTCAAACCTCCCAAAATCCACCCCAAACCTCCCAAAATCCACCCCAAACCTCCCAAAATCCACCCCAAACCCCCCAAAATCCACCCCAAACCTCCCAAAATCCATCCCAAATCCACCCCTAAACTCTCCAAATCCACCCCAAACCCCCCAAAATCCACCCCAAACCCCCCAAAATCCACCCCAAACCCCCCAAAATCCACCCCAAACCTCCCAAAATCCACCCCAAACCCCCCAAAATCCCATCCCAAATCCACCCCAAACCCCCCAAAATCCACCCCAAACCCCCCAAAATCCACCCCAAACCTCCCAAAATCCATCCCAAATCCACCAAACCCCCCAAAATCCACCCCAAACCTCCCAAAATCCATCCCAAACCTCCCAAAATCCATCCCAAACCCCCCAAAATCCCATCCCAAATCCACCCCAAACCCCCCAAAATCCACCCCAAACCCCCCAAAATCCACCCCAAACCTCCCAAAATCCATCCCAAATCCACCAAACCCCCCAAAATCCACCCCAAACCTCCCAAAATCCATCCCAAACCTCCCAAAATCCATCCCAAACCCCCCAAAATCCACCCCAAACCTCCCAAAATCCATCCCAAATCCACCCCAAACCCCCCAAAATCCACCTCAAACCCCCCAAAATCCACCCCAAAACTCCCAAAATCCATCCCAAATCCACCCCTAAACTCTCCAAATCCATCCCAAACCTCCCAAAATCCACCCCAAACCCCCAAAATCCATCCCAAATCCACCCCAAACCCCCCAAAATCCACCCCAAACCCCCCAAAATCCACCCCAAACCTCCCAAAATCCATCCCAAATCCACCCCTAAACTCTCCAAATCCACCCCAAACCTCCCAAAATCCACCCCAAACCTCCCAAAATCCATCCCAAACCCCCCAAAATCCACCCCAAACCTCCCAAAATCCATCCCAAATCCACCCCTAAACTCTCCAAATCCATCCCAAACCCCCCAAATCCATCCCAAACCTCCCAAAATCCATCCCAAACCCCCCAAATCCATCCCAAACCTCCCAAAATCCATCCCAAACCCCCCAAAATCCACCCCAAAACTCCCAAAATCCATCCCAAATCCCCCAAATCCATCCCAAACCTCCCAAAATCCATCCTAAATCCACCCCAAACCTCCCAAAATCCACCCCAAACCTCCCAAAATCCACCCCAAACCCCCCAAAATCCCCTTTAATTTTGGCCTCCCCCAACCTCTGCCGTGCCTTTGGGGGGTGCTGGGGAGGTTTTTGGGGTGCTGGAAGGGGGGGGAGGGGGCACCCCTGGGTGCTGACCCCCCCTGCCCCCCCCAGAACGCCCACAAGGTGCCCCCCCCGTGGCTGATCGCCATGCAGCGCTACGGGCCCCCCCCCTCGTACCCCAACCTCAAAATCCCGGGGCTCAACTCCCCCATCCCCGAGGTGAGGGGGCACCTTTGGGTGCTGGGGGGGGAAATTTGGGGTCTGGGGGGGAAATGTGGGTGCTGGGGGGGCACCTTTGGGTGCTGGGGGGGCAAATTTGGGTGCTGGGGGGTCGGGGGGGGCACCTTTGGGTGCTGGGGGGGGAAATTTGGGTGCTGGGGAGGGAAATTTGGGGTCTGGGAGGGTCTGGGGGGGCACCTTTGGGTGCTGGGGGAGAAATTTGGGTGCTGGGGGGGGAAATTTGGGGTCTGGGAGGGTCTGGGGGGCACCTTTGGGTGCTGGGGGGGGAAATTTGGGTGCTGGGGGGGGAAATTTGGGGTCGGGGGGGGAAATTTGGGGTCTGGGGGGGAAATTTGGGTGCTGGGGGGGGAAATTTGGGGTCTGGGGGGGAAATTTGGGTGCTGGGGGGGGAAATTTGGGGTCTGGGGGGGAAATTTGGGTGCTGGGGGGGGAAATTTGGGGTCGGGGGGGGTCTGGGGGAGCAAGTTTGGGGTCGGGGGGCACCTTTGGGTGCTGGGGGGGGCACCTTTGGGTGCTGGGAGGGTCTGGGGGGGCACCTTTGGGTGCTGGGGGGGAAATTTGTGTGCTGGGGGGGGAAATTCGGGTGCTGGGGGGGAAATTCGGGTGCTGGGGGGGAAATTTGGGGTCTGGGGGGGGGATTTGGGGTCTGGGGGGGGAATTTGGGTGCTGGGGGGGAAATTTGGGTGCTGGGGGGGGAAATCTGGGGTCGGGGAGGGTCTGGGGGGGGCACCTTTGGGTGCTGGGGGGGAAATTTGGGTGCTGGGGGGGAAATTTGGGGTCGGGGGGGGTCTGGGGGAGCAAGTTTGGGGTCTGGGGGGGGCACCTTTGGGTGCTGGGAGGGTCTGGGGGGGCACCTTTGGGTGCTGCGGGGGCAAGTTTGGGGGCTGGGGGGGGCACCTGTGGGGTCTGGGGGTTCTAGGGGGGCACCTTTGGGTGCTGGGGGGGGAAATTTGGGTGCTGGGGGGGGAATTTGGGGTCGGGGGGGTGCTGGGGGGGGAAATTTGGGTGCTGGGGGGTCTAGGGGGGGCACCTTTGGGTGCTGGGGGAGAAATTTGGGTGCTGGGGGGGGAAATTTGGGGTCTGGGGGGTCTGGGGGGGGGCACCTACGGGGTCGGGGGGGGCACTTTGGGGTCTGGGGGGGCACCTTTGGGGTCTGGGGGAGGAAATTTGGGGGGATTTTGGGGTCCTGGGGGGGTGTTTGAGGCCCTGGGGGGCACCTTTGGGTGCTGGGGGGGGGATTTGGGGTTTTTTTGGGAGGTTCCCTCGGGAGGGGGTGGGGGGGAGAGAATTTGGCCCTTTTGGGGTGGGGATTGGGGGGGATTTGGGGTCTGGGGGGGGTGGGGGGCACCTTTGGGTGGGGGGGTTCCCAATTGGGGTTCCCAAGGTGAATTTGGGGTCTTTGGGTGGGGGAGGGGTCCCAGAGATGTTTAAGGGGGGAGGGGCTCTCTAACCCCCACCCCCTCCCCCACCCCAGAGCTGTTCTTTTGGGGGATGGGGATGGATTTGGGGGGCTGGGGGTGACTTTGGGGGGGTCAGGAAAATTTGGGGGGGGGGGGGGGGTTCTTGACCCCTCCCTGACCCCCCCGGACCCCCCCAGGGCTGCTCCTTCGGGTACCACGCGGGGGGGTGGGGGAAGCCCCCCGTGGATGAGACGGGGAAGCCGCTCTACGGGGACGTGTTCGGCACCAACGCCGCCGAGTTCCAGGTGGGGCACCCCCCAAAAACCCCCCCAAAAACCCCCCCAAAAACCTCATCCCGAAATTTGGGGGAACATCGAATTCTTGAGGAATTCAAATCCCTGAAAATTCCCCCAAAAGTCCCCTGAAATCTGCCCCCAAATCCTCCCAAATCCCTCCCTGAACGATCCCTCCTCGGACCCCCAAATCCCCCTAAAATCCCCCCAAATCCCTCCCAAATGCGCCCCAAATTCCCCCCAAAATCCCCCCAAAATCCCCCCCAATCCTCCAAATCCCTCCCCAAAATCCCCCCAAACCCCTCAAAAATCCCCCCAAGAAAACCCCACCCCCAAATTCTTGAGGGACCCAAACCCCTCAAAAACCCCCCCAAAAACCTCATCCCGAAATTTGGGGGAACATCGAATTCTTGAGGAATTCAAATCCCTGAAAATTCCCCCAAAATCCCCCTGAAATTTGCCCCCAAATCCTCCCAAATTCCCCCCAAATCCCTCCCTGAACGATCCCTCCTCAAACCCCAAAATCCCCAAATCCCCCTAAAATCCCCCCAAATCCCTCCCAAAATTCCCCCCAAATTCCCCCCAAAATCCCCCCAAAATCCCCCCCAATCCTCCAAATCCCTCCCCAAAATCCCCCCAAACCCCTCAAAAATCCCCCCAAAAAAACCCCACCTCCAAATTCTTGAGGGACCCAAACCCCTCAAAAATCCCCCCAAAAACCTCATCCTGAAATTTGGGGGAACATCGAATTCTTGAGGAATTCAAATCCCTGAAAATTCCCCCAAAATCCCCCTGAAATTTGCCCCCAAATCCTCCCAAATTCCCCCCAAATCCCTCCCTGAACGATCCCTCCTCGGACCCCAAAATCCCCAAATCCCCCTAAAATCCCCCCAAATCCCTCCCAAAATTCCCCCCAAATTCCCCCCAAAACCCCCCCGAAATCTGCCCCCAAATCCTCCCAAATTCCCCCCAAATCCCTCCCCAAAATTCCCCCAAACCCCCCAAAAATCCCCCCAAAAACCTCATCCCGAAATTTGGGGGAACATCGAATTCTTGAGGAATTCAAATCCCTGAAAATTCCCCCCAAAAGCCCCCTGAAATCTGCCCCCAAATCCTCCCAAATTCCCCCCAAATCCTCCCAAATTCCCCCCAAATCCCTCCCTGAACGATCCCTCCTCGGACCTCAAAATCCCCAAATCCCCCTAAAATCCCCCCAAATCCCTCCCAAAAGCGCCCCAAATTCCCCAAATTCCCCCCAAAATCCCCCCCAATCCCCCAAATCCCCCCAAAATCCCCCCAAACTCCTCAAAAATCTCCCCAAAAAAACTCCACCCCCAAATTCTTGAGGGACCCAAACCCTTCAAAAATCCCCCCAAAAAACCTCATCCCAAAATCTGGGGGAGCATCGAATTCTTGAGGAATTCAAATCCCTGAAAATTCCCCCAAAACCCCCCTGAAATCTGCCCCCAAATCTGCCCCAAATTTCCCCAAAATCCCTCCAAAATCCCCCCAAAATTGCCCCAAATCTGCCTGCAAATCCCCTGAACCCCCAAAATCCCCAAAATTCCCCCCAAATCCCTCCCAAACCCTCCCAAAATCCCCCAAATCCCCCCCAAAATCCCCCCAAACCTCTCAAAAATCCCCCCAAAAACCTCATCCCGAAATTTGGGGGAGCATCGAATTCTTGAGGAATTCAAATCCTTGAAAATTCCCCCAAAAGCCCCCTGAAATCTGCCCCCAAATCCTCCCAAATTCCCCCCAAAAGCGCCCCAAAATTGCCCCAAATCCCCCCCAAAATTGCCCCAAATCCCCCCAAAATTGCCCTAAATCCCCCCCCAAATCCCCAAATTCCCCCCGCATCCCTCCCAAAATTCCCCCCAAATTCCCCCAAATCCCTCCCCAAAATCCCCCCAAACCCCCCAAAAATCCCCCCAAAAACCTCATCCCGAAATTTGGGGGAACATCGAATTCTTGAGGAATTCAAATCCCTGAAAATTCCCCCAAAATCCCCCTGAAATTTGCCCCCAAATCCTCCCAAATTCCCCCCAAATCCCTCCCTGAACGATCCCTCCTCGGACCCCAAAATCCCCAAATCCCCCTAAAATCCCCCCAAATCCCTCCCAAAATTCCCCCCAAATTCCCCCCAAAACCCCCCCGAAATCTGCCCCCAAATCCTCCCAAATTCCCCCCAAATCCCTCCCCAAAATCCCCCCAAACCCCCCAAAAATCCCCCCAAAAACCTCATCCCGAAATTTGGGGGAGCATCGAATTCTTGAGGAATTCAAATCCCTGAAAATTCCCCCCAAAATCCCCCTGAAATTTGCCCCCAAATCCTCCCAAATTCCCCCCAAATCCTCCCAAATTCCCCCCAAATCCCCCTAAAATCCCCCCAAATCCCTCCCAAAATTCCCCCCAAATTCCCCCCAAAACCCCCCCGAAATCTGCCCCCAAATCCTCCCAAATTCCCCCCAAATCCCTCCCCAAAATTCCCCCAAACCCCTCAAAAATCCCCCCAAAAACCTCATCCCGAAATTTGGGGGAACATCGAATTCTTGAGGAATTCAAATCCCTGAAAATTCCCCCAAAATGCCCCTGAAATTTGCCCCCAAATCCTCCCAAATTCCCCCCAAAAGCGCCCCAAAATTGCCCCAAATCCCCCCCAAAATTGCCCTAAATCCCCCTCCAAAATCCCCAAATTCCCCCCGCATCCCTCCCAAAATTCCCCCCAAATTCCCCCAAATCCCTCCCCAAAATCCCCCCAAACCCCCCAAAAATCCCCCCAAAAACCTCATCCCGAAATTTGGGGGAGCATCGAATTCTTGAGGAATTCAAATCCCTGAAAATTCCCCCAAAACCCCCCCTGAAATCTCCCCCCAAATCCTCCCAAATCCCTCCCTGAACGATCCCTCCTCGGACCTCAAAATCCCCAAATCCCCCTAAAATCCCCCCAAATCCCTCCCAAAAGCGCCCCAAATTCCCCAAATTCCCCCCAAAATCCCCCCCAATCCTCCAAATCCCTCCCCAAAATCCCCCCAAACCCCTCAAAAATCCCCCCAAAAATCCCCACCTCCAAATTCTTGAGGGACCCAAACCCCTCAAAAATCCCCCCAAAAACCTCATCCCGAAATTTGGGGGAACATCGAATTCTTGAGGAATTCAAATCCTTGAAAATTCCCCCAAAACCCCCCTGAAATCTGCCCCCAAATCCTCCCAAATTCCCCCCAAATCCCTCCCTGAACGATCCCTCCTCGGACCCCAAAATCCCCAAATCCCCCTAAAATCCCCCCAAATCCCTCCCAAAATTCCCCCCAAATTCCCCCCAAAACCCCCCCGAAATCTGCCCCCAAATCCTCCCAAATTCCCCCCAAATCCCTCCCCAAAATCCCCCCAAACCCCCCAAAAATCCCCCCAAAAACCTCATCCCGAAATTTGGGGGAGCATCGAATTCTTGAGGAATTCAAATCCCTGAAAATTCCCCCAAAATGCCCCTGAAATTTGCCCCCAAATCCTCCCAAATTCCCCCCAAAAGCGCCCCAAAATTGCCCCAAATCCCCCCAAAATTGCCCTAAATCCCCCCCCAAATCCCCAAATTCCCCCCGCATCCCTCCCAAAATTCCCCCCAAATTCCCCCAAATCCCCCCCAAAATCCCCCCAAACCCCTCAAAAATCCCCCCAAAAACCTCATCCCGAAATTTGGGGGAGCATCGAATTCTTGAGGAATTCAAATCCCTGAAAATTCCCCCCAAAAGTCCCCTGAAATTTGCCCCCAAATCCTCCCAAATTCCCCCCAAATCCCTCCCTGAACGATCCCTCCTCGGACCCCAAAATCCCCAAATCCCCCAAAAATCCCCCCAAATCCCTCCCAAAAGTGCCCCAAATTTCCCAAATTCCCCCCAAAATCCCCCCCAATCCTCCAAATCCCTCCCCAAAATCCCCCCAAACCCCTCAAAAATCCCCCCAAAAATCCCCACCTCCAAATTCTTGAGGGACCCAAACCCCTCAAAAATCCCCCCAAAAACCTCATCCCGAAATTTGGGGGAGCATCGAATTCTTGAGGAATTCAAATCCCTGAAAATTCCCCCAAAAGTCCCCTGAAATCTGCCCCCAAATCCTCCCAAATTCCCCCAAATCCTCCCAAATTCCCCCCAAATCCCTCCCTGAACGATCCCTCCTCGGACCTCAAAATCCCCAAATCCCCCTAAAATCCCCCCAAATCCCTCCCAAAATTCCCCCAAATTCCCCCAAAACCCCCCCGAAATCTGCCCCCAAATCCTCCCAAATTCCCCCCAAATCCCTCCCCAAAATTCCCCCAAACCCCTCAAAAATCCCCCCAAAAACCTCATCCCGAAATTTGGGGGAGCATCGAATTCTTGAGGAATTCAAATCCCTGAAAATTCCCCCCAAAAGCCCCCTGAAATTTGCCCCCAAATCCTCCCAAATTCCCCCCAAATCCCCCCCAAAATTGCCCCAAATCCCCCAAAATTGCCCTAAATCCCCCCCAAATCCCCAAATTCCCCCCGCATCCCTCCCAAAATTCCCCCCAAATTCCCCCAAATCCCTCCCCAAAATCCCCCCAAACCCCCCAAAAACCCCCCCAAAAACCTCATCCCAAAACTTGGGGGAACCTCAAATTCTTGAGGAATTCAAATCCCTGAAAAATTCCCCCAAAACCCCCCGAAATCTCCCCCCAAATCCTCCCAAATTCCCCCCAAATCCCCAAAATTTCCCCCCAAATCCCCCAAATTTTTCCCAAAATCGCCCCAAAATCCCCCCGAGTCCCCCCAAAATCACCAAATCCCCCCAATCCTCCCAAAATCCCCCAAATCTACCCCCAAATCCCCAAAATCCCCCCAAATCCCCCCCAAAATCCCCCCAAATTCCCCCCCAAACCCCCAAAATTCCCCCCAAATCCCTCCCAAAATCCCCCTAAATCCCCCCCAAACCCCCCAAAATCGCCAAATTCTCCCCCAAATCTCCCCCCAAATCCCTCCCAAAATGCCCCAAAATTACCAAATCCCCCCAAAATCCCCCAAAACCCCTCAGACCAAGGAGGAGGAGGAGGAGATCGACCGCACGCCCTGGGGGGAGCTGGAGCCCTCGGACGAGGAATCCTCGGAGGAGGAGGAGGAGGAGGAGAGCGACGAAGAGAAACCGGATGAGACCGGCTTCATCACCCCTGCGGACAGGTGGGCACCCCAAAAACCCGGCGGGGACCCCAAAAAACCCAGGGGGAGCCCAAAAAACCCAGGGGGACCCCAAAAGACTCCTTGGGACCCCAAAAAACCCAGGGGGAGCCCAAAAAACCCAGGGGGAGCCAAAAAACTCACTGGACCTTAAAAGACTTTGGAGGGACCCTAAAAACCCAGGGGGACCCCAAAAAACTCCTTGGGACCCCAGAAAACCCAGGGGGAGCTGAAAAAACCCAGGGGGACCCCAAAAAACTCACTGGGACCCCTAAAAAACCCAGGGGACCCCAAAAAACTCCTTGGGACCCTAAAAAACCCGGGGGGAGCTGAAAAAACCCAGGGGGACCCCAAAAGACTCCTTGGGACCCCAAAAAACCCAGGGGGAGCCCAAAAAACCCAGGGGAGCCCAAAAAACTCCTTGGGACCCCAAAAAACCCAGGGGGACCCCTAAAAACTCATTGGGACCCCAAAAAACCCGGGGGGACCCCAAAAAACTCATTGGGACCCCAAAAAACCCGGGGGGACCCCAAAAAACTCATTGGGACCCCAAAAAACCCAGGGAGACCCCAAAAAACTCATTGGGACCCAAAAAATCCCAGGGGGACCCCAAAAAATTCATTGGGACCCTAAAAAACCCAGGGGGACCCCAAAAAACCCAGGGGGAGCCAAAAAAAACTCCTTGGGACCCCTAAAAACCCAGGGGAAGCCAAAAAATTCATTGGGACCCAAAAAAACCCAGGGGGAGCCAAAAAACTCCTTGGGACATTAAAAGACTTGGAGGGACCCTAAAAACCTGGGAGGGACCCCAAAAACTCATTGGGACCCCAAAAAACCCAGGGGGAGCCCAGAAAACCCAGGGGGACCCCAAAAAACTCCTTGGGACCCCAAAAAATCCCGGGGGGACCCCAAAAAACTCCTTGGGACCCAAAAAAACCCAGGGGGACCCCAAAAAACTCATTGGGACCCAAAAAATCCCGGGGGGACCCCAAAAAACTCCTTGGGACCCCAAAAAATCCCGGGGGGACCCCAAAAAACTCCTTGGGACCCAAAAAAACCCAGGGGGACCCCAAAAAACTCATTGGGACCCAAAAAATCCCGGGGGGACCCCAAAAAACTCATTGGGACCCTAAAAAACCCGGGGGGACCCCAAAAAACTCATTGGGACCCCAAAAAAACCCGGGGGGACCCCAAAAAACTCATTGGGACCTTAAAAGACTTGGAGGGACCCTAAAAACCTGGGAAGGACCCCAAAAACTCATTGGGACCCCAAAAAGCCCAGGGGGAGCCCAAAAAACCCAGGGGGACCCCAAAAAACTCATTGAGACCCCAAAAAACCCAGGGGGAGCCAAAAAAACTCATTGGGACCCTAAAAAACCTGGGGGGACCCCAAAAAATTCATTGGGACCCTAAAAAACCTGGGGGGACCCCAAAAAACTCCTTGGGACCCAAAAAATCCCAGGGGGACCCCAAAAAACTCATTGGGACCCCAAAAAACCCAGGGAGACCCCAAAAAACTCCTTGGGACCCAAAAAATCCCAGGGGGACCCCAAAAAACCCAGGGAGGGACCCCAAAAAATTCATTGGGACCCCAAAAAACCCAGGGGGACCCCAAAAAACTCATTGAGACCCCAAAAACCCAGGGGGACCCCAAAAAACTCCTTGGGACCCCAAAAAACCTGGGGGGAGCCCAAAAAACTCATTGGGACCCCAAAAAACCCGGGGGACCCCAAAAATTCATTGGGACCCAAAAAAACCCGGGGGGACCCCAAAAAATTCATTGGGACCCAAAAAAACCCAGGGGGACCCCAAAAAACTCCTTGGGACCCCAAAAAACCCAGGGAGACCCCAAAAAACTCCTTGGGACCCCTAAAAACCCGGGGGGACCCCAAAAAACTCCTTGGGACCCCAAAAAAACCCAGGGAGACCCCAAAAAACTCCTTGGGACCCCTAAAAACCCGGGGAGAGCTGAAAAAACTCATTGGGACCCCAAAAATCCCAGGGGGAGCCCAAAAATTCATTGGGACCCCAAAAAACCCGGGGGGACCCCAAAAACTCATTGGGACCTTAAAAGACTTGGAGGGACCCTAAAAACCTGGGAAGGACCCCAAAAACTCATTGGGACCCCAAAAAGCCCAGGGGGATCCCAGAAAACCCAGGGGGAGCCCAAAAAACTCATTGGGACCCAAAAAATCCCGGGGGGACCCCAAAAAACTCCTTGGGACCCCAAAAAACTCATTGGGACCTTAAAAGACTTGGAGGGACCCTAAAAACCTGGGAGGGACCCCAAAAACTCCTTGGGACCCAAAAAATCCCAGGGGGACCCCAAAAAACTCATTGGGACCCCAAAAAACCCAGGGGGACCCCAAAAAACTCCTTGGGACCCAAAAAATCCCAGGGGGACCCCAAAAAACTCCTTGGGACCCCTAAAAACCCAGGGAGACCCCAAAAAACCCAGGGGGACCCCAAAAAACTCATTGAGACCCCAAAAAACCCAGGGGGAGCCAAAAAAACTCCTTGGGACCCAAAAAATCCCAGGGGGACCCCAAAAAACTCCTTGGGACCCCTAAAAACCCAGGGAGACCCCAAAAAACCCAGGGGGACCCCAAAAAACTCATTGGGACCCCAAAAAACCCAGGGAGACCCCAAAAAACTCCTTGGGACCCAAAAAATCCCAGGGGGACCCCAAAAAACCCAGGGAGGGACCCCAAAAAATTCATTGGGACCCTAAAAAACCCAGGGGGACCCTAAAAAACTCCTTGGGACCCCAAAAAACCCAGGGGGACCCCAAAAAACTCATTGGGACCCCAAAAAACCCAGGGGGACCCCAAAAAACTCCTTGGGACCCAAAAAATCCCAGGGGGACCCCAAAAAACTCCTTGGGACCCAAAAAAACCCGGGGGGACCCCAAAAAACTCCTTGGGACCCCAAAAAACCCAGGGAGACCCCAAAAAACCCAGGGGGACCCCAAAAAACTCATTTGGACCCCAAAAAACCCAGGGGGAGCCAAAAAAACTCATTGGGACCCCAAAAATCCCAGGGGGACCCCAAAAAATTCATTGGGACCCTAAAAAACCTGGGGGGACCCCAAAAAACTCATTGGGACCTTAAAAGACTTGGAGGGACCCTAAAAACCTGGGAGGGACCCCAAAAACTCATTGGGACCCCAGAAAACCCAGGGGGAGCTGTAAAAACCCAGGGGGACCCCAAAAAACTCACTGGGACCCCTAAAAACCCAGGGGGACCCCAAAAAATTCATTGGGACCCTAAAAAACTCCTTGGGACCCCAAAAAACCCAGGGGGACCCCAAAAAACTCATTGGGACCCCAAAAAACCCAGGGGGGACCCCAAAAAACTCCTTGGGACCCAAAAAATCCCAGGGGGACCCCAAAAAACTCATTGGGACCCTAAAAAACCTGGGGGGAGCCCAAAAAACTCATTGGGACCCCTAAAAACCCAGGGGGACCCCAAAAAACTCCTTGGGACCCCAAAAATCCAGGGGGACCCCAAAAACCCCAGGGGGACCCAAAAAATCTTGGGGGGAGCCCAAAAATTTGGAGGGACCCTAAAAAACCCAGGGGACCCCAAAAAATTCATTGGGACCCCAAAAAAACCTGGGAGAGACCCCAAAAACTCATTGGGACCCCAAAAACCTGGGGTTTTGGGGTGCCCCCGAGTTTTTGGGGTCTCCTCCGAGGTTTTGGGGTCCCCCCCTCAGTTTTTGGGGTCCCCCCCAGTTTTTGGGGTTGCCCCCGAGGTTTTTGGGGTCCCCCCGAGTTTCTGGGATTCCCCCCCAGTTTTTGGGGGTGCCCCCGGCGTTTTGGGGTGCCCCCGGAGTTTTTGGGATCCCCCCCCTAGTTTTTGGGGTGCCCCCGAGGTTTTGGGGTCCCCCGGAGTTTTTGGGGTCCCCCCCCGTTTTTGGGATCCCCCTGAGTTTTTGGGATTCCCCCGGAGTTTTTGGGGTCCCCCCGGAGTTTTTGGGGTCCCCCCCAGTTTTTGGGATCCCCCCGGAGTTTTTGGGATCCCCCTGAGTTTTTGGCCCCCTCCCCTGAGTTTTTTGGGATCCCCCCGAGGTTTTGGGATCCCCCCCCAGTTTTTGGGGTGCCCCCGACGTTTTGGGTCCCCCCGGAGCTTTTGGGGTCCCCCCGAGTTTTTGGGGTCCCCCCCAGTTTCTGGGATCCCCCCGGAGTTTTTGGGGTCCCCCCGAGTTTTTTGCCCCCCCCCCCGGAGTTTTTGGGGTCCCCCGGAGTTTCTGGGATCCCCTCCGAGGTTTTGGGGTGCCCCCCGACGTTTTGGGGTCCCCCCCGAGGGTTTGGGATCTCCCCCGAGGTTTTGGGGTTCCCCCCCGAGTTTCTGGGATCCCCCTGGAGTTTTTTGCCCCCCCCGGAGTTTTTGGGATCCCCCCAAGTTTTTTGCCCCCCCCCCGAGGTTTTGGGGTCCCCCCGGAGTTTTTTGCCCCCCACCCGGAGTTTTTGGGGTCCCCCGGAGTTTCTGGGATCCCCTCCGAGGTTTTGGGGTGTCCCCCGAGGTTTTTGGGTCCCCCCCAATTTCTGGGACCCCCCCAAGTTTTTTGCCCCCCCCGAGGTTTTGGGATCCCCCCGGAGTTTTTTGCCCTCCCCGGAGTTTCTGGGATCCCCCCTGAGTTTTTTGGGGTCCCCCCGGAGTTTTTGGGGTCCCCCCCCGTTTTTGGGATCCCCCCGAGTTTTTGGGATTCCCCCGAGTTTTTGGGGTCCCCCCGGAGTTTTTGGGATCCCCCTGAGTTTTTGGCCCCCTCCCCTGAGTTTTTTGGGATCACCCCGAGGTTTTGGGATCCCCCCCCAGTTTTTGGGGTGCCCCCGACGTTTTGGGTCCCCCCGGAGCTTTTGGGGTCCCCCCGGAGCTTTTGGGGTCCTCCGGAGTTTCTGGGATCTCCTCCGAGGTTTTGGGGTTCCCCCCCAGTTTTTGGGGTGCCCCCGACGTTTTGGGTCCCCCCGGAGCTTTTGGGGTCCCCCCGGAGCTTTTGGGGTCCTCCGGAGTTTCTGGGATCCCCTCCGAGGTTTTGGGGTTCCCCCCCAGTTTCTGGGATCCCCCCCGAGTTTTTGGGATCCCCCCCGAGTTTTTTGCCCCCCCCCCCGAGGTTTTGGGGTCCCCCCGGAGTTTTTTGCCCCCCTCCCGAGTTTTTGGGGTGCCCCGGAGTTTTTGGGGTGCCCCCTGAGCCTGCCCTCCCCCCAGCGGGTTGATCACCCCGGGCGGTTTCTCCTCGGTGCCGGCCGGGATGGAGACCCCGGAGCTGATCGAGCTCCGCAAGAAGAAAATCGAGGAGGCCATGGACGGGTGAGGGGGGATTTGGGGGATTTTGGGGGGGATTTGGGGATTTTGGAGGGGGTTTGGGGGGGATTGGGGGCATTTGAGGGGTTTTGGGGGGGGGATTTGAAGGGTTTTGGGGGGATTTGGGGGGATTTGGGGGGCTCAGGGCGGGATTTGGGGGGGATTTTGGGGGGATTTGAGGGGTTTGGGGGGAATTTGAGGGGATTTGGGAGGGTTTGGGGGGCTCAGAGCAAGTTTTGAGGGGATTTGGGGGGCTCAGGGAGGGGTTTGGGGGGGATTTGGGGGGAATTGGGAGTTTTGGAGGGATTTGAGGGGTTTTGAGGGGATTTGGGGGGCTCAGGGAGGGATTTGGGGGGGATTTTGGGGGGATTTGAGGGGTTTGGGGGGATTTTGGGGGGATTTGGGGATTTTGGGGGGGTTTGGGGGCATTTGAGGGGTTTGGGGGGGATTTGGGGGGATTTGAGGGGCTCAGGGAGGGGTTTGGGGGGCTCAGAGGGAGTTTTGGGGGGATTTGGGGGGCTCAGGGAGGGATTTGGGGGGATTTTGGGAGTTTTGGGGGGAGTTTGGGGGGCTCAGGGAGGGATTTGGGGGGATTTTGGGGGGATTTGAGGGGTTTGGGGGGGATTTTGGGGGGATTTGGGAAGGATTTGAGGGGCTCAGGGAGGGGTTTGGGGGGGATTGGGGGGCTCAGAGCGAGTTTTGGGGGGATTTGAGGGGTTTTGGGGGGATTTGGGGGGCTCAAGGAGGGATTTTGAGGGGTTTTGGGGGGATTTTGAGGGGATTTGGGGGGCTCAGGGAGGGGTTTGGGGGGGATTTGAGGGGATTTGGGGGGCTCAGAGCAAAATTTGGGGGGATTTCAGGGGATTTTGGGGGGTTCAGGGAGGGGGTTTGGGAGGATTTTGGGGTCTTGGGGGATTGGGGGGAGTTTTGGGGGGATTTGAGGGGTTTTGGGGGGTGTTTGGGGATATTTGGGAGGGATTTGGGGGGATTTGGGGCGATTGGGGGGCTCAGAGCGAGTTTTGGGGGGGTTGGGGGCTCAGAGCAATTTTGGGGGGGATTTGAAGGGGTTTTGGGGGGATTTGGGAGACTCAGAGAGAGTTTTGGGGGGATTTGGGAAGGATTTGGGGGGCTCAGGGAGGGGTTTGGGAGGGATTTTGGGGGATTGGGGGCAGTTTTGGGGGGGTTTGGGGGGATTTGGGGGGCTCAGGGAGGGGTTTTGGGGGGATTTCAGAGGATTTGAAGAGATTTTGGAGGGCTCAAGGAGGGGGTTGGCGGGGACTTGGGGATTTTGGGGGGATTTGGGGGGCTCAGGGAGGGATTTGGGGGGATTTGAGGGGTTTTGGGGGGATTTGGGAGGGATTTGGGGGGCTCAGAGGGAGTTTTGGGGGGATTTGAGGGGTTTTGGGGGGGATTTGGGAGGGATTTGGGGGACTCAGGGAGTTTTGGGGGGATTTAGGGGGATTTTGGGGGGGCTGGGAGGGTCAAGGCACAGAGATTGTGGGGTGGGGGCTTACTGGGAGAAATGGGGGGGTCCTGGGGGGGATTTTGGGGTGCTGGGGAGGGATTTTGGGGTGCAGGGGGGGATTTTGGGGTCCTGAGGGGGGATTTTGGGGTGCTTGGGGAGGGATTTTGGGGTCCTGAGGGGGGATTTTGGGGTGCTGGGGAGGGATTTTGGGGTCGTGAGGGGGATTTTGGGGTGCTTGGGGAGGGATTTTGGGGTCCTGAGGGGGATTTTGGGGTCGTGAGGGGGATTTTGGGGTGCTTGGGGAGGGATTTTGGGGTCGTGAGGGGGATTTTGGGGTCCTGGGGGGGATTTTGGGGTCCTGGGGAGGGATTTGGGGTCGTGAGGGGGATTTTGGGGTCCTGGGGGGGATTTTGGGGTGCTTGGGGAGGGATTTTGGGGTCCTGAGGGGGGATTTTGGGGTGCAGGGTGGGGGTTTAGGGCCTGGGGGTTTTTTTATTTTTGGGAGGGGGTTTGGGGGGATTTTTGGTGGGGATTTTGGAGCCCTGGGCCCCTCCCCCCACCCATCGAGACCCCCTCCCCCCCCCCCAAAAAAGGAGCGAGACCCCCCAGCTGTTCACGGTGGTCCCCGAAAAACGCACGGCGACCGTGGGGACGGCCATGATGGGCTCCACCCACATCTACGACATGTCCGCGGTGAGACCCCCCCCAAAATCCACCCCAAAAACCCCCCTGGGACCCCAAAAACCCCCCTGGGACCCCAAAATTCACCCCCAAAACCCCCCTGGGACCCCAAAATCCCCCTGGGACCCCAAAATTCACCCCCAAAAACCCCCCTGGGACCCCAAAAACCCCCCTGGGACCCCAAAATCCACCCCCAAAGAACCCAGGGACCCCAAAATCCCCCTGGGACCCCAAAATATCCCCCTAAAACCCCCCTGGGACCCCAAAATCCACCCCCAAAAACCCCCCTAGGACCCCAAAATCCCCCTGGGACCCCAAAATCCACCCCCAAAGAACCCTGGAACCCCAAAATAT
This sequence comes from Coloeus monedula, assembly GCF_965178545.1. Classification (NCBI taxonomy): domain Eukaryota; kingdom Metazoa; phylum Chordata; class Aves; order Passeriformes; family Corvidae; genus Coloeus; species Coloeus monedula. The sequence continues at coordinate 1,325,135 of NC_138819.1, forward strand.
CCCCCTAAAACCCCCCTGGGACCCCAAAAACCCCCCTAGGACCTCAAAATCCACCCCAAAAACCCCCCTAGGACCCCAAAATCCACCCCAAAAACCCCCCTAGGACCCCAATATCCACCCCAAATCCCCTCCAGGGACCCCAAACTCCCTCCCAGGGGGGCTCTGGCTCCCCCAGGTTTTGGGGCCACGGGAGTTGGTGGCCGAGTGGGGGGGTGGCGGTGACGCTGTCCCCGTGTCACCCACCCGTGTCACCCACGTCACCCAGACCCGGGGGTGGTGGTGACGCTGTCCCCGTGTCACCCATGTCACCCACCCGTGTCACCCACGTCACCCACATCTCCCGTGTCACCCATGTCACCCAGACTCGGGGGTGGCAGTGGCACTGTCCCCGCGTCACCCACGTCACCCATGTCACCCATGTCACCCGTGTCACCCACCCGTGTCACCCACGTCACCCAGACCCAGCGGGTGGCAGTGGCGCTGTCCCCGTGTCACCCATGTCACTGATGTCACCCGTGTCACCCACCCGTGTCACCCAGGTGTCACCCAGCCCCAGGGGTGGCCGTGGCGCTGTCCCCGTGTCCCCCAGGTGCCCCCCAGGTGTCACCCAGCCCCAGGGGTGGCCGTGGCGCTGTCCCCGTGTCCCCCAGGTGCCCCCCAGGTGTCACCCAGCCCCAGGGGTGGCCGTGGCGCTGTCCCCGTGTCCCCCAGGTGCCCCCCAGGTGTCCCCCAGCCCCAGGGGTGGCCGTGGCACTGTCCCCGTGTCCCCCAGGTGCCCCCCAGGTGTCACCCAGCCCCAGGGGTGGCCGTGGTGCTGTCCCCGTGTCCCCCAGGTGCCCCCCAGGTGTCACCCAGCCCCAGGGGTGGCCGTGGTGCTGTCCCCGTGTCCCCCAGGTGCCCCCCAGGTGTCACCCAGCCCCAGGGGTGGCCGTGGCACTGTCCCCGTGCCCCCCAGGTGTCACCCGTGTCCCCTGTGGCAGGTGATGGGCCGCAAGGGCCCGGTGGCCGAGGCTCAGGGCGTGGAGGTGGCGCTGGCCCCCGAGGAGCTGGAGCTGGACCCCACGGCCATGACGCAGAAGTACGAGGAGCACGTGCGCGAGCAGCAGGCGCAGGTGGAGAAGGAGGACTTCAGCGACATGGTGGCCGAGCACGCGGCCAAGCAGAAGGTGAGGGTGGCACCCCTGGCACCCTGACCCCTCACTGACCCCTCACTGACCCCTCCTGTGTCCCTGTGACCTCCCTGTCCCCTCACTGACCCCTCACTGGCCCCTCACTGGCCCCTCCCGTGTCCCTGTGACCTCCCTGTCCTCTCCTTGGCCCCTCCCTGGCCCCTCCCATGTCCCTGTGACCCCCTGTGACCCCCCTGGCTTCTCCCTGACCCCTCCCTGACCCCTCCCTGACCCCTCCCGTGTGCCTGTGACCCCCTGTGACCCCTCACTGACCCCTCACTGACCCCTCCTTGTCCCCTCCTGTGTCCCTGTGACCCCCCTGTCCCCTCCCTGTCCCCTCCCTGTCCCCCCCGTGTCCCCCCTGACCCCTGGTGACCCCTCTGTCCCCTCCGTGTCCCCCCTGACCCCTGGTGACCCCCAGTGACCCCGCTGTCCCCTCCGTGTCCCCTCTGTCCCCCCTGACCCCTGGTGACCCCCGCTGACCCCGCTGTCCCCTCTGACCCTTGGTGACCCCTCTGTCCCTCCATGTCCCCGCAGCAGAAGAAGCGGAAGGCGCAGCCCCAGGACGCCCGCGGCGGGGGCAAGAAGTACAAGGAGTTCAAGTTTTAGATGTCCCCGATGCCACCGCGGCGTCACCGCCCCGTCACCGCCCGCGCCGGCCGCTGCCACCCCCGCGGGGGGGCTGCTGCCACCCTGGCACCGGGGGCTGTCCCCCCCTCGCTGCCACCCGGCTGTTGGGGACAGGGCGGGGTCCCTGTTCCTGTCCCCGTCCTTGTCCCCGGCGTTGTCCCCACCTCGTCCCCGTTGTTCTGTAAATAAAAGGTGGCGTCCCCACCACAGCCCGCGGCTCTGCCTGGTGGCATCGAGGTCACCGTGGCACCCGGGTCACCGTGGCACTGGGATGTGGCACTGAGGTCACCATGGTCACTGTGTCACCGGGATGTGGCACCGAGGTCACCGTGGCACCAAGGTGTGGCACTGAGGTCACCGTGGTCACTGTGTCACCGGGATGTGGCACCGAGGGTCACCGTGGCACCAGGGTGTGGCACTGAGGTCACCATGGTCACTGTGTCACCAGGATGTGGCACCGAGGTCACCGTGACACCGGGATGTGGCACCGAGGTCACCGTGGCACCGGGATGTGGCACTGAGGTCACCATGGTCACTGTGTCACCAGGATGTGGCACCGAGGTCACCGTGACACCGGGATGTGGCACCGAGGTCACCGTGGCACCGGGATGTGGCACTGAGGTCACCATGGTCACTGTGTCACCAGGATGTGGCACCGAGGTCACCGTGGCACCAGGGTGTGGCACCGAGGTCACCGTGGCACCAAGGTGTGGCACTGAGGTCACCATGGTCACTGTGTCACCGGGATGTGGCACCGAGGTCACCATGGTCACTGTGTCACCGGGATGTGGCACTGAGGTCACCGTGGTCACTGTGTCACCGGGATGTGGCACCGAGGTCACCGTGGCACCAGGGTGTGGCACTGAGGTCACCGTGGCACTGGGATGTGGCACCAAGGGTCACCGTGGCACCGGGATGTGGCACTGAGGTCACTGTGGTCACTGTGTCACCGGGATGTGCCACCGAGGGTCACCGTGGCACCGGGATGTGGCACTGAGGTCACCGTGGCACCAAGGTGTGGCACTGAGGTCACCATGGTCACTGTGTCACCGGGATGTGGCACCGAGGTCACCGTGGCACCAGGGTGTGGCACTGAGGTCACCGTGGTCATTCTGTCACCGGGATGTGGCACCGAGGGTCACCGTGGCACTGAGGTCACCATGGTCACTGTGTCACCGGGATGTGGCACTGAGGTCACCATGGTCACTGTGTCACCGGGATGTGGCACCGAGGTCACCGTGGCACCGGGATGTGGCACTGAGGTCACCATGGTCACTGTGTCACCGGGATGTGGCACCGAGGTCACCGTGGCACCGGGATGTGGCACTGAGGTCACCGTGGTCACTCTGTCACCGGGATCTGGCACTGAGGTCACCGTGGCACCAAGGTGTGGCACTGAGGTCACCGTGGTCACTGTGTCACCGGGATGTGGCACCGAGGGTCACCGTGGCACCAAAGTGTGGCACTGAGGTCACCGTGGTCATTCTGTCACCGGGATGTGGCACTGAGGTCACCGTGGCACCAGGATGTGGCACCAAGGGTCACCGTGGCACCGGGATGTGGCACTGAGGTCACCATGGTCACTGTGTCACCGGGATGTGGCACCGAGGTCACCGTGGCACCGGGATGTGGCACTGAGGTCACCGTGGTCACTGTGTCACCGGGATGTGGCACCGAGGGTCACCGTGGCACCAGGATGTGGCACTGAGGTCACCGTGACACCGGGATGTGGCACCGAGGTCACCGTGGCACCGGGATGTGGCACTGAGGTCACCATGGTCACTGTGTCACCAGGATGTGGCACCGAGGTCACCGTGACACCGGGATGTGGCACCGAGGTCACCGTGGCACCGGGATGTGGCACTGAGGTCACCATGGTCACTGTGTCACCAGGATGTGGCACCGAGGTCACCGTGGCACCAGGGTGTGGCACCGAGGTCACCGTGGCACCAAGGTGTGGCACTGAGGTCACCATGGTCACTGTGTCACCGGGATGTGGCACTGAGGTCACCGTGGTCACTGTGTCACCGGGATGTGGCACCGAGGTCACCGTGGCACCGGGATGTGGCACTGAGGTCACCATGGTCACTGTGTCACCGGGATGTGGCACTGAGGTCACCGTGGCCATTCTGTCACCGGGATCTGGCACCGAGGTCACTGTGGCACCAAGGTGTGGCACTGAGGTCACCGTGGCACCAGGGTGTGGCACTGAGGTCACCATGGTCACTGTGTCACCGGGATGTGGCACCGAGGTCACCGTGGCCCCCAGGTCACTGTGGCACTGGGATGTGGCACGGTGTCCCCAAGGTCCCTGTGCCATTGGGGTGTGTCCCTGAGGTCCCTGTGTCACTGGGATGTGTCACCATGGCACCAGGATGTGGCACTGTGTCCCCAAGGTCCCCAAGGTCCCTGGGTCCCCGAGGTCCCCGTGTCCCTGGGATGTGACAGTGAGGTCCCCGTGTCCCCAGGACGTGGCACCGAGGTCATCATGTCACTGGGACATGGCACCGTGTCCCCAAGGTCCCTGTGTCCCCGGGACATGGCACCGAGGTCATTGTGTCACCAGGATGGGTGCTGACGTCCCTGTGTCACCAGGACGCGTCCCTGAGGTCCCTGTGTCCCCAGGACATGGCACTGTGTCCCCAAGGTCCCCAAAGTCCCTGGGTCCCCGACGTCCCCGTGTCCCTGGGATGTGACAGTGAGGTCCCCGTGTCCCCAGGACGTGGCACCGAGGTCATCATGTCACTGGGACATGGCACCGTGTCCCCAAGGTCCCTGTGTCCCCGGGACATGGCACCGAGGTCATTGTGTCACCAGGATGGGTGCTGACGTCCCTGTGTCCCCAGGACATGGCACGGTGTCCCCAAGGTCCCCGTGTCCCTGGCATGTGACAGTGAGGTCCCCGTGTCCCCAGGACATGGCACCGAGCTCACCGTGGCACCGGGACATGGCACCGTGTCCCCAAGATCCCTGTGTCACCGGGATGTGTCCCCGAGGCCACCGTGTCCCTGTGTCCCAGCAGCTCTGCTCACCCGCTGTCACCTCGTCCCCAGTGTCCCCCTGTCCCCACGCTCCGGCCCGGCAGCTCGGTGCCGGTGTCCCCCTGTGTCCCCCTGTCCTGTCCCAGTGTCCCCCTGTCCCCCTGTCCCAGTGTCCCCCTGTCCTCCTGTCCCAATGTCCCCCTGTGTCCCCCTGTCCCCCTGTCCCTGTGTCCCCCTGTCCCTGTGTCCCCCTGTCCCCCTCTGTCCCCCTGTCCTGTCCCCGTGTCCCCGTGTCCCCCTGTCCCCGTGTCCCCCTGTCCCTGTGTCCCCCTGTCCCCCTGTGTCCCCCTGTCCTGTCCCAGTGTCCCCCTGTCCTGTCCCCGTGTCCCCGTGTCCCCCTGTCCCAGTGTCCCCCTGTCGCTGCTGTCCCCAACCCCCGGGACCCCAGGGTGGTGTCACCCCGAATGTCCCCACGGTGTCACCCTGGGTGTCCCCACGGTGTCACCCTGGATGTCCCCGCGGTGCCATCGGGTGCCACCAGGGATGTCCCCACGGTGCCACCGTGGTGTCACCAGGATGTCCTCATGGTGTCGCCCAGGATGTCCCCATGGTGCCACCAGGGATGTCCCCGCAGTGCCACCGTGGTGTCACCGGGGATGTCTCCGTGGTGCCACCCAGAATGTCCCCATGGTGCCACCCTGGATGTCCCCGTGGTGTCACCCAGGATGTCCCCATGGTGCCACCCTGGATGTCCCTGCGGTGCCACCCAAGATGTCCCCATGGTGCCACCCTGGATGTCCCCGTGGTGTCACCCAGGATGTCCCCATGGTGCCACCCTGGATGTCCCCGCGGTGTCCCCATGGTGTCACCCTGGATGTCCCCACGGTGCCATCGAGTGCCACCCAAGATGTCCCCATGGTGCCACCCTGGATGTCCCCGCGGTGCCCTCGGGTGTCACCCCCACCGCCCCCGTCCCCCCCCCATGTCCCCCCCCCCGTTCCTGCCCCCCGTGCCCCCCCGTGCCCCCCCGTGCCCCCTCGCTGACCCCTCGCTGACCCCACCATACCCCCAAGGGGGCGTGGCCTCGTCCCCTCTCACCCAATCAACGCCCGGGCTCCCCCGGGTGGGCGTGGCCTCCGCAGCGCTGGGCGTGGCCTCTCCTGACAGGGGGGCGTGGCCGCCGTTCCGCAGCGGGGTGGGCGGCGGCCAATCAGCTCCGCGCGTGGGCGGGGCCCTGACGGCCGTTCACCCAATCAAAGCCCGCCGTGCTGCGCGGCAGCCAATCAGGCGCGGGGGGCGTGGCCGGCGCGGCGGCGGCGATGGCGGAACGCGGCGCCCCCCGCGCCCCCCCCGGGCCCGGAGCCCCCCCGGGACCCCCTCCGGGCCCCCCCGCGCCCCCCCCCGGGCCCGGAGCCCCCCCGGGACCCCCCCCCGGCCCGGTGCACATGAACCTGTTCGCCACATGGGAGGTGGATCGCAGCTCGCCCAGCTGCGTGCCCAGGTGAGGAGGAGGGGGGGGGGCGCAGGGACCCCTCCCCTGCCCCCCCCCGGGGACCCCCCCCCCCCAATCCCCGAGACCCCTCGGTGGGGAGGGGGCTGCGGCTTCCCGTGGGGGGGGTCAGATCCCGGCGCTGGGGTTTTGTGGGGGGGGGGGGTCTCGGGGGGTTTCAGCTTTTGGGGTTTGGGACTGGTTTATTTTTTTGGGGGTCCCTGGGGGTCGCCGTTAACCCCCCCCCGACCCCCCCCCCCAGGCTGTTCAGCCTCACCCTGCGGCGCCTCGTGCTGGTCCGGGAGGTGGCCAAAGACCTGGGCTCGGTGGTCATCGCGGTCAAGCTGCAGGTGGGGGGGGGTCCTGGGGGGGGGGTCCTGGGGGGGGTCCCCAAAGTTCTGGGCTGTGAAATCCAAGGGGGGGGGGGGGGCGCGGGGGTCTCTGGAGGGACTGGGGGGGGGGGCTGGGAAGGGTCAGGGGGCTCCTCGGGGGGGGGTTGGGGATTTTGGGGGGGGGTCTTTTTTTGGTGGGGACGTCAGGGGGGGTTGAGGATCCTCGTGGGGGTGGGGTGGGGGGGGGGTCTCTGAGGGGGTCCCGACCCCCCCCCTCTTTGCCCCCCCCCCCCCCCAGGGCTCCAAGCGGATCCTTCGCTCCAACGAGATCCCGCTGCCCCCCGGGGGCCCCCCCGAGACCGAGCTGCAGCTCACCTTCTCCCTGCAGGTACGGGGGGGCCCCCCCGCGCTGGGGACCCCCCCCCCGGGGCACTGACACCCCCCAGAACCCCCCCGTGACCCCCCCAAACCCCCTCCCCAAACTCAACCCAGGTGATGCTGGGACCCCTCCACCCTCCAGGACCCCCCTTTTCCCCCCCAAATCGCGCCCCCCCAGGGGGTCCCTGACCCCCCCCCCCGCTGTTCCTGACCCCCCCCCGCTGTTCCTGACCCCCCCTCGGTGTTCCTGACCCCCCCTCGGTGATGCTGGGACCCCTCCCCCCCACCACAGGACCCCCCTTTTTCCCCCAAATCGCGCCCCCCAGGGGGTCCCTGACCCCCCCTCGGTGTTCCTGACCCCCCCCCCGGCTCTGTGACCCCCCCAAACCCCCTCCCCAAACTCAACCCAGGTGATGCTGGGACCCCTCCCCCCACCACAGGACCCCCCTTTTCCCCCCCAAATCGCGCCCCCCCAGGGGTCCCTGACCCCCCCTCGGTGTTCCTGACCCCCCCCCGCTGTCCCTGACCCCCCCTCGGTGTTCCTGACCCCCCCCCGGCTCTGTGACCCTCCCCCAAACCCCTCCCCAAACTCAACCCAGGTGATGCTGGGGCCCCTCCCCCCTCCAGGACCCCCCTTTTCCCCCCCAAATCGCGCCCCCCCAGGGTGTCCCTGACCCCCCCCGGTCCCTCTGCCCCCCCCAGGGGTCCCTGACCCCCCCGCGCCCCCCCCGCAGTACGGGCACTTCCTGAAGCGGGACACGAACCGGCTCCAGGTGATGCTGCAGCGCCGCAAGCGCTCCAAGCACCGCCCCTTCCTGGGCTACAAAACCCTCGCCGTGGGGCTCATCAACCTGGCCGAGGTGGGGGGGGGTCCGGGGGGGTCCTGGGGGGGGTCTCAGGGGGCTGGGGGGGGTCCTGGGGGGAGTTTGGGGGGGTCTCAGGGGGCTGGGGGGGGGTCCTGGGGGGAGTTTGGGGGGGTTTGGGGGAGTCCTGGGGGTGTTTGGGGGAGTCTTAGGGAGCTGGGGGGGTTTGGGGGAGTTTGGGGGGGTCTCAGGGGACTGGGGGGAGTCCTGGGGGGAGTTGGGGGGGGTCTCAGGGGACTGGGGGGAGTCCTGGGGGGAGTTGGGGGGGGTCCTGGGGGGTTTGGGGGGGTTTGGGGGGTTTGGGGGGGTCTCAGGGGGCTGGAGGGGCACCCCAGGGCTTGTAAATGTGGTGGGGAGAGGGGTTGGGGGGATTTGGGGGGGTCTTGGGGGGGGTTGGGGGAGTCTTAAAGGGTTGGGGGTGGTCGGGAGGGGGTTTGGGGGGGTCTCAGGGGACTGGGGGGGGGTCCTGGGGGGAGTTTGGGGGGGTCTTGGGGGTGTTTGGGGAGTCTTAGGGAGCTGGGGGGGGTCCTGGGGGGAGTTTGGGGGGGTCCTGGGGGGGTTTGGGGGGGTCTCAGGGGGCTGGGGGGGGGTCCGGGGGGAGTTTGGGGGGGTCCTGGGGGGGTTTGGGGGGGGTCTCAGGGGAGTGGGGGGGGGTCCTGGGGGGGTTTGGGGGGGTCTCAGGGGGCTGGGGGGGGTCCTGGAGGGAGTTTGGGGGGGTCCTGGGGGTGTTTGGGGGGGTCTCAGGGGGCTGCGGGGGCACCCCAGGGCTTGTAAATGTGGGGAGAGGGGTTGGGGGGATTTGGGGGGGGTTTGAGTGGGGTCTTAAAGGTTTGGGGGGGTCTTAAAGGGTTGGGGGTGGTCCTGGGGGGTCCTGAGGGGGTTTGGGGAGGTCTCAGGGGGCCCGGGGGGGTCCTGGGAGGGGTTTGGGGGGGGTGTTAAAGGGCTGGGGGGGCACCCCAGGGCTTGTAAATGTGGTGGGGAGAGGGGTTGGGGGGATTTGGGGGGGTCCTGGGGGGGGTTGGGGGAGTCTTAAAGGGTTGGGGGTGGTCGGGAGGGGGTTTGGGGGGGTCTCAGGGGACTGGGGGGGGTCCTGGGGGGGAGTTTGGGGGGGTCCTGGGGGGGTTTGGGGGGGGGTCTCAGGGAGCTGGGGGGGATCCTGGGGGGAGTTTGGGGGGGTCCTGGGGGGGTTTGGGGGGGGTCTCAGGGGAGTGGGGGGGGGTCCTGGGGGGGGTTTGGGGGAGTCTTAGGGAGCTGGGGGGGGTCCTGGGGGGGGTCCTGAGGGAGGTCTCGGGGTGCCCCTTGGGGGGCTCTGGGTGCCCCCCACCCTCACCCGCGGTGCCCCCCAGGTGCTGCAGCCTCAAGCGAGTGGGGGCAGGGTGGCTCTGGGTGCCCCATATCGGGGTCTGGGGGGGCTTTGGGTGCCCCATATCGGGGTCTGGGGGGCTCTGGGTGCCCCATATCGGGGTCTGGGGTCTCGGGGTGTCCCGCGGGGGTCTCGGGGTGCCCCCCACCCTCACCCGCGGTGCCCCCCAGGTGCTGCAGCCCCAAGCGAGGGCTGCCAGGGTGGTTTTGGGTGCCCCATATTGGGGTCTGGGGGAGTCGGGGGTCTCGGGGTGCCCCGTGGAGGTCTCGGGGTGTCCCGCGGGGGTCTCGGGGTGCCCCCCACCCTCACCCGCGGTGCCCCCCAGGTGCTGCAGCCTCAAGCGAGTGGGGGCAGGGTGGCTTTGGGTGCCCCATAACGGGGTCTGGGGGGGCTTTGGGTGCCCCATAACGGGGTCTGGGGGGCTCTGGGTGCCCCATAAAGGGGTCTGGGGGTCTCGGGGTGTCCCGCGGGGGTCTCGGGGTGCCCCCCACCCTCACCCGCGGTGCCCCCCAGGTGCTGCAGCTGCCCAGCGAGGGCTGCCAGGCGCTGGTGCTGCACCGGGCGCTGACGGAGCCGCTGCCCGTGGCCGAGGTCGGGGTGGTCGCGCTCTCGAGCCAGCCCGTGGAGCCCGAGGGCAAAGCCAAGGGCGCGGGTGGGCGCGGGGGGGGCCGGGGGGGCACCTCAGGGGGGTCCTGGGTGCTGGGGGGGGCTCGGGGGGAGGCGGGGAGGGGAAAAATTGGGTGTTGGGGGGCACCCAGGGGGGCTCTGGGGGGGTTATTGGGTGGTGGGGGGCACCCAGGGGGGCTCTGGGGGGGGCAAATTGGGTGTTGGGGGGCTGGGGGGGGCAAAATTGGGTGGTGGGGGGCACCCAGGGGGCCTGGGGGGGGGCAAAATTGGGTGGTGGGGGGCACCCAGGGGGCCTGGGGGGGGGCAAAATTGGGTGGTGGGGGGCACCCAGGGGGGCTCTGGGGGGTTATTGGGTGGTGGGGGGCACCCAGGGGGGCTCTGGGGGGGGGGCAAAATTGGGTGGTGGGGGGGCACCTAGGGGGGCTCTGGGGGGGTTATCGGGTGCTGGGGGGGCACCCAGGGGGGCTCTGGGGGGGCTGGGGGGGTTATTGGGTGCTGGGGGGGCTCTGGGGGGGCACCCAGGGGGGCTGGGGGGGGAAAATTTGGGTGTTGGGGGCAGTTATTGGGTGGTGGGGGGGCACCCAGGGGGACTCTGGGGGGGCTTGGGGGGTTATCGGGTGCTGGGGGGGCACCCAGGGGGGCTGGGAGGGGAAAATTTGGGTGGTGGGGGGCACCCAGGGGGGCTCGGGGGGGGTTATTGGTGGTGGGGGGCACCCAGGGGGGCGGGGAGGGGAAAATTTGGGTGTTGGGGGGCACCCAGGGGGGCTCGGGGGGGGTTATTGGGGTGGTGGGGGGCACCCAGGGGGGCTCTGGGGGGGTTATTGGGTGCTGGGGGGGCTCCATGGGGTGCTGGGGGTGGGGGGGGGGCACTGTGGGGTTCTGGCTGTGCCCCCCCCACCCATGGGTGCCCCTCCCCCTTCATCTCCCCCCTGACTTCTCCCTTCCCCCCCCCCCCCCCCCCATTTCTCCTGCCCCACCTTTGGGTGCCCCCCTCCCCCATTTTTGGCCCCCCCCCCCCATTTCTGGGACCCCCCCCATTTTTTGCCGCCTTTTTTCCTCCGCATTCCCCCTCCCCCCCCATTTCTGGGACCCCCCCCCCATTTTTCCCCCCCCCATTTCCCCCCCCCATT